>NW_019942633.1:326906-332247 GCF_002910315.2 Salvelinus sp. IW2-2015
ATTCCTCTCCTCTTTCACCGCCCCCCCCTCTTGTGTCTTTCTCTTCTCTTGCAGGAAGTTGGAGAGCAATCAGACATTAAGAGGCAGCATACCATGTGTCCATCACTGTAACACACACACTGTGCTCATTTGCCATGTCATCTGGAACGGCGAGACACGGCTCATTGCCACAGCAAGCAAGGCCATCGGTGGCATTCTGCCAGCTCGGCTGTCTGTTCGTTTGGTCGGTGGGAGAAGAGTGGGCGAACAGAAACTTTAATCAAACTACAGAACCATTCCCAGATAGATAACAGAGCTGGGGCACCGTCTGTCTGATACCACTGTAACACTTGGTCTGATACCACAGTGTTAGTATGTAATATTATGAAAACTTCAATCCTGAGGTTGGCAACTGAAGGCCGTTATCTGTTACTATTACAGAAGGGCTGGCATAATATTCTGTAACATACCCGCCGGTAAAGGGTAAGAGTACTGTTTTAATATCAGTTCCCTAAACAAGTGTCATTGACAGAGTCTATTCTCAGAAATTGATAATGTATAGCAATATTAGATACTTATGATAATAAAAAATAAAAAAATGTTTAAGGCTTGTGATGTTTCCATTAGCAGCATCTTCAGCCCATATAAGGTCATGCCACTCTGTCTACGGTGAACACTCTGTCCCAGATTTTGAAGTGGACACAGGTGGACACCCAGCGCCAGCAGCGTACCCAATTAATGCCAATGACCAATTCATTTATCTCCCTGTCCTCAGCAGCCACTAGCCAGCCTCTCCATTGCACCCAGACCATTAGAAATGAGTATGTCTAAAATGCCAGACTATTCCCTATGTAGTGCACTACTGTTGATGAGTACCCTATGGGCCCTGGTCTAAAGAAATGCACTATAAAGGGAATAGGGTGCATTTGGGATTCAAGAGCTACTCCAGCAGAGTGGTCTGAGAGAAGAAACAATCAGAATAATTGTTATAGGCTTTATCTGTTGTTGCCGTGGGATATATAGTACAGGAAATATAAAATTATAGTGGTGTTAGGGGGGTAAGTTGATTTCTTTCTTTCTCTTGTGGATTTAGACAGCTAACATGCCATGTTACCACACTAGTTTGATTGGGTTGTTGACTAAAGTGTTAGATAGATTAAAGGAAAATAGATAAATAAACACACACACACACACACACACAACCGGTCAAAAGTTTGGACACACCTACTCATTCCAGGGTTTTCCTTATTTTTTACTATTTTCTACATTGTAAAATGATATTGAAGACATCAAAACTATGAAATAACACATATGGAATCAAGTAGTAATCAAAAAGTGTTAATATCAAAATATTTTTAAATKTGAGATTATTCAAAGTAGCCACCCTTTGACAGCTTTGCACACTCTTAGCATTCTATCAACCAGCTTCACCTAGAATGCTTTTCCAACGGTCTTGAATAAGTTTCTACATATGCTGAGCACTTGTTGGTTGTTTTTCCTTCACTCTGTGGTCCAACTCATCCCAAACCACCTCAGTTGGGTTGAGGTCGGGTGATTGTGGAGGCCAGGTCATCTGATGCAGCACTCCATCACTCTCCTTCTTGGTCAAATAGCCCTTACACAGCCTGGAGGTGAGTTGGGTTGTTGTCCTGTTGAAAAACAAATGATAGTGGGACTAAGCGCAAACCAGATGGGATGGCGTATTGCTGCAGAATGCTGTGGTAGCCATGCTGGTTAAGTGTACCTTGAACTCTAAATCACTGACAGTGTCACCAGCAAAGCACCCCCACACCTCCTCCTGCATGTTTCACGGTGGGAACCACACATGCGGAGATCATCCGTTCACCTACTCTGCGTCTCACAAAAGATACAGACCAAAGGACAGATTTCCACASGTCTAATGTCCATTGCTCGTGTTTCTTGGCCCAAGAAAATCTCTTCTTCTTATTGGTGTCCTTTAGTAGTGGTTTCTTTGCAGAAATTCAACCATGAAGGCCTTATTCACACAGTCTCCTCTGAACAGTTGATGTTGAGATGTATCTCTTACTTGAACTCTGAAGCATTTATTTGGGCTGACATTTCTGAGGCTGGTAACTCTAATGAACTTATCCTCTGCAGCAGAGGTAACTCTGGGTCTTCCGTTCCTGTGGCGGTCCTCATGCGAGCTAGTTTCATCAAAGCGCTTAATGGTTTTTGCRACTGCACTTGAAGAAACTTTCAAAGTTCAACTTTTTATGGATTGACTGACCTTCATGTCTTAAAGTAATGATGGACTGTCATTTCTCTTTGCTTACTTGAGCTGTTCTTGCCATAATATGGACTTGGTATTTTACCAAATAGGGCTATCTTCTGTATACCCCCCCCTACCTTGTCACAACACAACTGATTGGTTCAAACGCATTGAGGAAAGAAATTCCACAAATTAACAAGGAACACCTCATGAAGCTGGTTGAGAGAATGCCAAGAGTGTGCAAAGCTGTCAAKGCAAAGGGTGGCTACTTTTAAGAATCTCAAATATATTTGATTTGTTTAACACTTTTTTGGTTACTACATGACTCCATCTGTTATTTCATAGTTTTGATGTCTTCACTATTACGCTAGAAGGTAGAAAATAGTAAAAATAAAGAACCCTTGAATGAGTAGGTGTGTCCAAACTTTTGACTGGTACAGTATATCATACACAGATATTAAAAAGAGAAAATGCAAGGTTTTGTGTGTGTGTGTGTGTGTGTGCACGTGTCCTCAGTCCACATTTCTCCATTCCCTTCCCCTATAAACACATAGGCGAGTAGAGCAGAGGGCTGCTACTCTCTGTCCGCCTGCTGAGGGGAAGAGAACATTTCCTCGTCACAGGATGCCATGGTAACACCATTAGTCAGCCTCAGAGAACAAGGAAATGGGTTGTTAATTGGATTCGTTCTGACATTCTTGATTTCTTGTTTCTAGTTTTTGATTATTTATTATTTGTGCACTTGTTTGACAATTTACTGCAMTGTTAAGAGCTAGTAAAAAGCATTTCAATGAACCCGCTATAACCCGCTATAATATCTTCTAAACTGTGTACGCGAACAACACACTTTTATTTGGATTTGAAATCCTTATGGTAATCAAAGAAGGCATTATCTCCCCTGACCCCCACCCAGGATCTTTCTCACACACTGCAGTCATTTTGACCATCTTCCTTTATGAGTCTTGGAGATCAAAGCGTTTGTGGGAGTTCGTAGCAATGAGTACCTGGGTTCAAATACTATTTTGTGTCTTTCAAATACTTGAGCGTTTGTTTTAGCCTAGTAGTTCCCAAACTTGGGGGGKGGGGGGGGGGGGGGGTGGGCAGAGGACGGTGCCAAGTCCAGCTTTAAACAAGGTGTAATTTCTAAATTGGGTAGTGCATTATCTGTTCCTCTTGTCATGGTAGTCATTTATAACTTGCCAGAAATGTCTAAATCAACTAGCCCATGTCAGCTAACTTTTAAACTTTTTTTTGTCACATGAATGCACATTAGACATGGCAAAATGTATAGACTTACAAGAAATGTGCTTTAAAACGGCAACATTTTCTTTGCACCCCATGACAAAATGTGTAGAACTGCAGGAAATAAGCTTTAAACCTGCCAAATTCTTTCCACCAACAAGATGGGTGTAAACAGTATGTGTCATGAACAGTGCTTRTGCCTATCGAAATCGACGTGGCGCGCGGGATGTTCTCCAATGCTGGAAAGGGGGCCACGTGTAAAAAAKAATAATACGTTTCTTAACCACTGTTTTAGCCCACCTGTAGTGCTAGGTGGGCAGGGTTAGCACTTTCGGGATTTTTCTATTGGTTGCAATCCAACAGGCAAGCTCAATCAACTCCAGCTAAAGTATTTCAAATAATATCTGAACCAAGGTCTGCTTGAGGGGAGCTGGCGGGCCAGGCTAAAAGAGTTAAGTCTGCTCTCAGGCCTCAGTCAGTCTGTGTGTGTGTGTGTATGTGTGTGTGTGAGATACATGGGTCAGCTGTTTGTTCACCCGCAATTGCTACAGCACGACTCTGTGATAAAGTGAAAATCTGAGGCCAGCACCTGACCCTAACCTGCAAACATAGAAAATACGGATGGCAGAACGATTTTGACAGGCCTTTTTAGATAAGCCTGTTTCTGCTTATAATGTAATCTTGTCTATAATTAGATACATGCAGCTTCTCTTCAGTCAGTGCTTGTTGCTCTAGAAGACTAAGTAAACGCTTACGCACTAGAATAATGTAATAAATCGATAGAATTATCGGTAAAGTTTGTTTTCTTCTTTATCTCTGCTTCTCTCGCCCAACAAAGACGTTTAGGGACCGGGGAGAAAATGCTAAAAAAAGGAAACATTTTCCATGTAAAATGTCCAAGTAACATCGGTTTGACCGGTTTTAAGGAAATTAAAAGCTATTGAAACAACCCAACGTGATTTCTTCAGCTTAGATGCATATTTTGTGTGGTTGAAATACTATCAGTGTTTATGATGCTGATAAAGATACCACCTTTACAGATGGTCCCTAAACGCACACTCATTCTCTCAAGATTAAAGAAATAAATCATATTTTCCACTCCTGTTTCTGAGTCAAAATTTACATTAGGTTTATAATTTTACTGCAAGAAATGCTTAATTCTGCACGAGTTATTATAATATTAGGCTATGTGAGAGGTTATAGACCAACAGTCACTGTCCAGATTTCAGTTAGGCTACTATTCCATTTAACCCATCTGAACAGTACAGTTCCCTTGACGTGTCATTTTGAAGTCTCCATCTTGTGACTGTCGAATTTGTATAGCGCCTCACAAATCATCACACAACACTGCTATCATCATCATCTTTTACCACTTCACCAAACATTAGACTAACGTTCTGGCCCTTCCCTCTATTCATTTTGAACTCTATTTCACAGCTTTTCTCTTATTGAATTAAACTCCTACATTTTCCTTTCTGCCTCAGTGGATCGACGTAAACTTTTTATGACCAAGTTCCCAAAAGCGTTTGTGATTACACACTACTTTACCATTTCGACCATGAACAACCTAATTACCATTCAGACATAGCACCATACTTTTACAGTTTTCAGCTACCATCAGCCTATACATTTCACTACATCAGTCAAACTTCTACCATGTTTTCAGGCTACCATCAGGATACACACTAACTTTTACCATTTTTTCAGCTACATCAGGATACACACTAACTTTACCATGTTTCAGCTACACAATCAGCAACACCACTAACTTTACCATGTTTTCAGTCAACCATCCGGCATACACCAACTACTTTACCATGTTTTTCAGCTACCATCAGCAAAGATGGCCAGGGGAAAACCAATACAACTAGGCTGTTAGCTTCTTTTTTC
>NW_019942633.1:333595-343617 GCF_002910315.2 Salvelinus sp. IW2-2015
ATATTAGTGCCCAACATATCCTTCATTAACTAACCTTGCTATATAATATCTGTAATACAGTACAAAATCTATATCTAATTTTAGCTAACACAACAACAACGCCCTAAGTTTCTCTTGTCCTGCCGTTAGTGGATTGTTATTTAGACTGCATAACAAGGAAGTGGTCACCCCAGGGTGAATAAATAGCCTTATGGTCTGCGTTCCCAAATGGCACCATATTCCCTATTTAGTGTACTACTTTTGATCAGAGCCCATAGGGCTTTGGTCAAAAGTAGTTCACTTTATAGGGAATAGGGTGCCATTTTGGGATACAGTCATAGTTCTGGCTGGCTGCTGGGGTGATATCAAAATATGGTGTCCTGTTAAAGTAGGCCATTTCCTGTGTGGGACAAACCACAGCTGTCCCGTCACCTTTGACCTTTTACTGGAAGTTAGGTGACAGGTGAGGCATTGCAAGCTCTAGAGCTCTATTTATTGTTGGGCTCTACATATTAACAGTCTGGGCAGCAGAGCGGATGGTGGGATCATTTTACAGTACAGCTAGGCTACCCATTGCCCTCCTCCTCTGTCATGCAAACATAAGCGCACAAATACAACCGTGTGCATGTACACATACAAATTCTCTCACACACACACACTTTCCTTCTTACGCACACTAAACTGTATACATTTAAATCTCTCTCCCTTATCTCAATCTCTCTCACAAACACAAAACATCTCCAGCAGATGTGATCGAACTTGATATTGTGTCAGTGTTTTATGAAGTCTATTATTCTGTTGAAAAGCTTGTTTTGAAAGAAGAGGAAACCGGAGGTGGGTCTTGTGGCTGTGAAGAGGCCACTTCCTCTTTATCCCTCTCTCTCCCCCTCACCCCATCCCTCCCTCAGTCTGTATCTCTTTTCTCTCCCTCCCTCTCGCCTCAGACATCTGAAATGAGTCCTCCACACATGGGCTCAAATATCCTGTTCCACAGATGCCATAAAAAAAAAAAAAGACAGCACTGCATTTTATAAGCAACTCTGTTGTGCAACTAAGTGGTTATGTCATGTTGTGATTGTAACCAGGTCGAGGGAGGTAGCACGGGGCATGGAGGGAGAATGGGAACAGTAAACAACCGGCCCCGGTAATAAAAACAGCACTGACTGAGCCGTCAAGGTTCAATGACAGGTGGACTGGTATCGCCATCTCACGGACATACACACACTCCCTCCCTCTTTAAATTGTAACCATCCTCTTATCTATAACAAGTATCCTTAGTATTTATCTCCATATTGCAAAAAATAACAATGTTCGAAGCTGCCCTATAGGCTACCTAAAACTCTGACAAGACAAAATGCTGTGAAGGGAACTCTGACGCCAAGGCAACATGGCGAACAGTAGAGAAAGATAGATAAAGTATTCCTGAAAAGGAGCGGCGACGTGAATAGGAAAGGAAGGAGAGAAGGGAAGAGAGAGCGAGAGGGGGAATCTTGGCAGAAGAGATGCAGACAGACACAAGGGAGAACAGATGAGGCGAAGAGGTGAAAACAGGCATTCTGACCCAGTTCTGGAGGAAGGAGGGATGAGATATGTCACCCATTCCTACTGAGAGAAGACTGATGACTCATCACCAACAGAGAACAGACACTACAGCTCCAACACTGGAAACACAGGAGGCGTGGAGGAGTATGCTTCTCTGAATGTGTCTCGGTGCTTCACTGGTACCGTTGGAACCATGTTCCATGTGTTACTGTGCTAGCAAAGCTATGGAGCAGTCCAGTAATATGAGAGGCGGGCATGATCATGTGCTACTGAAGCAACGAACCGTCCTGCAGAGAGAGAAATGCATTAACACAACCAAATATCAACCTTAATGTAACATTTATGTAGCAACACTGCATGGACATAATGGAGACTTGCTATGACATTGTGATCTATGCTAAATTGTTCAGCTGTTGTCATTTATATTGTGTAACAGCATAACATGCATCTGTCCTGAGACAAAGCGATACAGGCTGTTATGTTGTTACCCATTTGCAGCGTTGTTATGGTGATAGAATCGTTGTTAGTGCTACCAGAGAACAAGGTGGACTATTATTAAGCTGTTCTTCTCAACATCAGAACCAACCCCTCCATTCAATTCTCTCTCTAAGATGTATGTGCACGAGTCCTGATGTGGATTTGAGCGCTGCTAAATAACCATGGCAACCCACCCAGAYCTCTTCACAGCTCTTCAATCCAGAGCTAGTCATTTGTGTTGAATTGTAATCGTCATTGTTCAGGTTTATACAGAACATGAGCAAAAGTATGTGGACACCTGCTCTTCTAACATCTCATTCCAAAATCATGGGCATTAAATATGGAGTTTTTCCCCCCTTTGCTGCTATTTAGTGGGAAGGCTTTCCACTAAATGTTGGAACATTGCTGCAGGTACTTGCTTCCATTCAGCCACAAGAGCATTAGTGAGGTCGGGCACTGATGTTGGGCGATTGGGCTTGGCTCGCAGCCAGCATTCCAATTCATCCCAAAGGTGTTTGATGGGGTTGAGGTCAGGGCTCTGTGCAGGCCAGTCAAGTTCTTCCACACCAATCTCGACAAACCATTTCTGCATGGACCTCGCTTTGTGCACGGGGGCATTGTCATGCTGAAACAGGAAAGGCCCTTCCTCAAACTGTTGCCACAAAGTTGGAAGCACAGAATCATCTAGAATGTAATTGTATGCTGTAGCATTAAGAGTTCCCTTCACTGGAACTAAAGGGCCTAGCCAGAACCATTATTAGCCAGAACCAGCCCCAGACCATTATTCCTCCTCCAACAAACTTTACACTTGGCACTATGCCTGCGGCAGGTAACGTTCTCCTGGCATCCGTCAAATCCGTATTTGTCCGTCGGACTGCCAGATGGTGAAGCGTGATTCTTCATTCTAAAGAACACTTTACACCACTCCAGCCGACGCTTGACATTGCGCATGGTGATCTTAGGCTTGTGCGAGACTGCTTGGCYATGGAAACCCATTTCATGAAGCTCCCGACGAACAGTTCTTGTGCAGTTTGGAACTCGGTAGTGAGTATTGCAATCGAGGACAGACGATTTTTAGGCGCTAGGCTCTTCAGCACTTGGCGGACATATTCTGTGAGCTTGTGTGTCCTACCACTTCGCAGCTGAGCCGTTGTTGCGCCTAAACGTTTCCACTTCACAATAACAGCACGGACAGCTCTAGCAGGGCAGATCTGACGGACTGACTTGTTGGAAAGGTGGCATCCTATGACTGTGTCACATTGAACGTCACTGAGCTCTTCAGCACGGGCCATTCTGCTGCCAATGTTGGTATATGGCGATTGCATGGCTGTGTGCTCAATTTCATACATGTCAGCAACAGGTGTGGCTGAAATAGTCGAATCCACAAATTTGAAGGGGTGTCCACATACTTTTGTATATATAGTGTATCCAGTTGTCAACCGTCGGCCAGGCATGCGTCGGCCAGGCATGCGTCGGCCAGGCATGCGTCGGCCAGGCATGCGTCGGCCAGGCATGGTTCAAGAAGATTGGATTGGTGCAACTGGGATTAACAGTACTGTATGCTACTCAATAGCTACATGGGTTAAATTGTAAAGATGTGTCTGAGGCTGCCATTGTTAACATGTATGATGTTGTTAACCATACAGAGGTGCAGGTTAAAAAAGGGCAGGATATGGAGTGCATACCTAGAAATAGCTGCTTTCAAAACATTCACCAGGTAGCCTATTGCTTCACTTCAAATTGTAGCGGTCGTTATTGTTGATGTTTGTGTGCCGTTGACAGAGGTCAGAGTGTTAAAAGTTAACGAGACAGGTCTCTGTGCGGCAGAGACCAATCCAAGCTCATTTCAGCTCCATTGACAGCTCATTCATTCAATAACCTGGTTTGGTTGGAGCGGTTGTTATGGTGTTGTTGATATGTCACGGGCGGCAGAATTCAAATAGAGGTTTCAGTGTGGCTGTGTACGAAACACCACCCTATTTCAAATATAGTGCACWAYTTTGGATGGGCCCTGGTCAAATGTAGCGCACTATATAGTGAATAGCGTGCCATTTGAGACATACCCTAGGTGTTTGGTTGTGACTGTGTGTGTAGCAGGGATCCAGGACACCAACCCAGCATCCTGGTCTTTCTAACATAACAGTACGCCAATGACGAGTCATCTTAAAGGGAAGTGGAGGTTAAACCTTCTGCAGGGCACCACCTCCGCTCGCCAATCTCACGCAAACACACCAGGAATATCAGAGGCTGAGTTGTCTCACACACACACAGGTCTCATTCTGTGAGTGTCTCCATCTATCTATCACCTATATGGGTTGAAACAGGGCAATAAAGTGACTGAAACTAGAGAGAGAGAGAGGTGTGAGTCATACTCGTTGTCAGTGACYGCTGTGCTGTTTTAATCACACCGTGGAGTGCATTTCAAATCCGACAACATGGACATTACAGCCCCTTTGCTAAGCCTCAGCCCGCTCCAAGCCTGTGATGTGTTGTATGGCAGCTTGGCTACTCTGACAGCAAAAGAAATCAAGAGTTTTAGTGCAGATTGTATTGTATTCATTATATATCAAAATGTTGTCATAATGCCTCAATGCTAACGTACCAAACTTGACAACAGGATGTATGTTATGCATAAAAACATGAAAGAAACATTGTTGTAATAAGTGGACACTTTTCCATATTAGAAGCTAACCATGATGCTTTACCTAGAATTCACAAAGCACATAGAAACAAACTGTCTCAAGCWTTTGGTAGACACCCACCTGGAGATGCTTTTCAATAGCAATACCACGTCTGCCACAGCAGAGCGAACGAGAGATGAGGGGGAGTGGTATTACATAAAAAGGCAAACACACACACACACAGTAGATACAGTGTGTGTGGGTTGCAGGTTGCAGACAGTGCTGGGTTCAGGTCAGCCTTGTAGACTAATAGTAGCTGGCGGGCTATGGCAGATACAAATTGTGGTGTGTGTGTGTGTGTGTGTAACACAGATGAGCGAGGCGGGCGGCAGGCAGAGGGCAGGCAGCGAGCAGTGCCGTAATGCATCAGAGCAGGAAGCTATTAACATGGCATTACCAGGCGGATGAGGATGAGGGGCAGGAAATTACATTCTGCTGCTGGCAAACCTCTCCCCAGCCCCCTCTCCCCAGCCTCCTCCTCTCCCCAGCCTCCTCCTCTCCCCAGCCTCCTCCTCTCCCCAGCCTCCTCCTCTCCTGATGTCACAGCACTCCCTCCCCGCGGGTAATTGATTATTACGGCCTTCCATCGGCTCACTGTCTGTATGTGTGTGTCTGTGGCGCACACACACACACAGCTAGATGACTAAACCCACATTTGAGCATTCTCCCTGCTGTGAATGAAGCAAAATATTTAGAAGTACTGTAGTCAAAAATATTAGAGTCACTATAAGGCCAGCCAATGAGCTGGCTGCTGTTAGCTTGCATAATGCTGCATCCAATATCAAGGAGCTTAAGTCAACTGATAATGTTATTCCAGCAACACTTCCTATGACCTTCTACATAAGCACTTATAGCTACTCATTAGCATGCCATAAACCCATAACTCAGGCATCTAGCTGCTAGATTCTAGCATTATATAATAGGCAGTAAACGTAGACAGCCTGAATGGGAACTGTCTGAGTTTGCCAACTGGCTCCCTGCCAGATTTTGTTTTCTGATTTTTGACAAATGTGAGTGTTTGTTGTGAAATGTTGTTGTGTCTGAGTGTTCTAGTAGTGATGACATGACATGTAACACAGGGTTTTGACTAGATAGTATACAACTTATATCAGAATTGACTTTTGAATGCAGATTAGGGGAATAAACMAAGCAGGTTAGGATAATTATAATAAAAGGAAAAAGGTTACGGTGAAAAACGGTGAAAAACATTTTTTACATGATTTTGACATAAGCTGCATCTTATCTACCCATGACGTAACACAGCTCCTACAGACATACAGTACTTCCTGTAGTAAATGTTCCCTGACCTGTTCATTGGCTAGTGGTCAATCACTAATAACACTACAGGCACTTCACTGTCCCAGCTTTCTTCCAAACTGAAAAGAGGGCCAGGAGGTGAGACAATAGAGCGTCRTGTATTACTATAAACAAGCATGATGCCAACAAAAGGCACACACAGAATGCACCAGGTGAGAAGTGGCATCATGGTAGTTGATTATGATGCCCTAGTACATGAGGTACGTCAACAGTAACCCTTGGGGAAAATACTCTTGCTTATCATAACAGGCAGACTCTCATTTCCTGCATAAAACATATGTACTGCAGCAAATCGTCAAAATTGGCTTTTACCAAAATTACCTGTACAACAGACCACTTATTCACCCAACACACCCATGTGACAACCAACAACCAAACAAAGGCAAAAGTCTTCTCACTACTTGTTGATTTCCAAGAAAACCTGTCGAACTCAATTTGGCATTGAGGGTCGTGCTATTAACAAAGTGACTGAAAGTGGTGTGGGTTAAAACATACACATTATAAAATCCATATACACAAACAACAGTGGCTGGTTAAAATTGGCAATAAAACACACATTTTCTTCACACAGGTGGTATACAGGATGCAGCTGAAGCCCCCATCCTCTTCAACATGATATATCAACGAATTGGCGCGGGGCACTAAACATCTGCAGCAGCCCGGGCCTCACCCTACTAGACTCTGAAGTCAAATGTCTACTGTTGCTGATGATCTGGTGCTTACTGTCACAAACCAAGGAGGCCTTACAGCCAGCACCTAGATCTTTCTGCACAGTTCTTCAGACCAGCACCTGACAGCTATAAATCTCATTAAAGACCAAAATATGTGTGTTCCAAAAAAAGGTCCAATTCGCCGGACCACAAAATTTACCATCTAGACACCGTTGCCGCTAATGCACAACAAAAACTATACAATACCTCGGCCTAAAACATCAGCACCACAGTAACTTCCACAAAAGCTTGAACGATCGAGAGACAAGCAAGAAGGGCATTCATATATGCCATCAAAAGGAACATTAAATTTCAACATACCAAATTAGAGATCTGGCCTTAAAAATACTTGAATCAAGTCATAGAGCATTGCCTTTAATGTTCGAGGTCTGGGTCCGCCACCAACCACAGATTTCACAACAGATGGTACAATACACCAAATTGAGACTCTGCATGCAAGAATTCTGGCAAAAATATTCCTCCGTGTCACAACGTTTAACACCAAATAATGCAGTTGAGAGCCAGAATTAGCGCCGATACCCACTAATTATCAAATCCAGAAAAGAGACGTAAATTCTTACAACCAGCCTAAAAGAAGCGTGATTCCCAAACCTTTCACATAACAAAGCCTCACCTACAGAGAGAGTGAACCTGGAAAGAGTTCCCCTAAGCAAGGCTGCTCCTAGGTGCTCTGTTCACCAAACGCAAACACACGCCCACAGAGCCCCAGACAACAGCACAATTAGACCCAACCAAATCATGAGGAAAACAAAAAAGATAATACTGACACATTGAAAGAATTAACAAAAAAAGACGAGAGCAAAACTAGAATGCTATTTGGCCCTAAACAGAGAGTTACACAGTGCAGAATACCTGACACTGTGACGCCCAAACCTTTAAGGAAAGTTTGGATATCGTACGACTCAGTGAGCATAGCCTTGCTATTGAGAAGGCTCGTCCGTAGGCACGACATGGCTTCTTCAATGAGAAGACAGGCTATGGCTCACGGCCCACAAAATGAGCGTTGGAAACTGAGCTGCAGACTTCCTTACCTCCTGCCCACAGTATGACCATATTAGATGAGACAATTGTCCCTCAGATCACCACAGATCCCACAAATAATTCCGAAAACAATCCAATTTTGATAAACTCCCAGTATCTACGGCGTGAAATTCCACAGCTTGTCCATTTCACAGCAGCAAATGTTTGATACCTGCTCAACAAGAGAAAAAGGGCAACCAGTGCAGGAACACAACACCATTGTAAAATACAACCCATATTTAATGTTTAATCTTTATTTTAAACTTGTGTGCTTTACCATTTGGTACATTGTTACACACCTGTATATATATAAATGACATTTTATGTCTTTATGTTTTGAAACTTCTGTATGTGTTAATGTTTTACTGTTAATTTCGTATTTGTTATTTCACTTCTTGTATATTATCTACCTCACTTCGCTCTGGCAATGTGTAACACATGTTTCCCATGCCAATAAGAAGCCCCTTGAATTTGAATGAGTTAGAGAGAGGGAAGAAGAGGGGGAGAAGAGAGGGGAGAGAATTATACAGCGTAGACTAGGAAAGTAGAAGAGGGGAGAGAGAAGGATGAGAAGAGATGAAGGAATGAAAGAGAGTAGAGATGAGAGAGAGATAATAGAGAAGAAGAAGAGATAGAGAGTATTAGTAGATAGAAGAGAAGGGGATGAGCAGAGAGAGATAGATGAGAGAAGAGAGAAAGAGAATATATAGAGAGTAGAAGAGGGGAGAGAGAATAGATAGTGGGATAGAGAGAGAGAGTAGATAGAGAAGAAGAGGGAGAGAGAGATAGACAGCAGATAGAGAGGGGGAAAGAAATAGACAGAGACTAGAGGAAAGACAGAGAGTAGAGAGGAGAGAATAGAGAATAGAAGAGAAATATAGAGAGGAAGAATAGAAAGAGAATAAGAGAGGGCGAGAGAGAGAAGAATGAGAGGAACGAGAGAGGAGAGAGGAATAGAATAGAGAGAGAGAGAGGAGGAGATAGAGGAGGAGAGACAGAGGAGTAGAGAGAGAATAGAGAGAGGAGAGAGAGGATAGAGAGAGATAGAAGAGAGGGGATAGAGAAGAATACAGAGAGAGGGGTAGAGAAGGGTAGAGAGAGAATAGAGAGAGGGAGAGAGAGAGAAGAGAGAGAAAGAGAGAGGGAGAGAGAGAGAATAGATAGAAGAGAAGAGAGGGGAAGAGAGGAAAGAGAATGACAGAAGAGGGAGAGAGAGAGAAATAGAGCAGAGAAGAGGGGGAGAGAGAGAGAATAGATGAGAGAGGAGAGAGAGAGAATAGATGAGAAAGGGAAGAGAGAGAATAGAGAGAGGGGGATAGAGAGAGAATAGATGAGGATAGAAGAAATAGATGAGAGGGGAAGGAGAGAGAATAGAGAGAGAGGGATAGAGAGGAGAAGAAGAGAGAGAATAGATGAGAGAAATGAAGGGGAGAGAGAGAAAATATATGAGAAAAGAGAGGAGAGAGATAGATGGAGTAGAGAGAGGTGAGAGAGAAAATAGATGAGAGAAGAGGGGGAGAGAGAATAGATGGAGAGTAGAGAGGGATAGAGAAGAACAGATAGAGAGAGAGACGATAGAGAGACAATGAGAGTAGAGAGAGGATAGAGAGAATAGATAAGTAGAGAGAGGGAGGAGAGAGAGAGAGAACAATGAGAGTAGGAGAGAGGGAGAGAGAGAGAACAGATGAAGAGAGAGAGGGGAGAGAGAGAGAATAAGATGAGAACAGAAGAGAGAGAGAGAGAGAGAGAATAGATGACGAGAAGAGAGAGGGGAGAGAGAGAATAGATGAGAAGAAGAGGGATAGAGAGAACAGATGAGATAGAGAGGGGGAGATAGGAGAGAAAAGATGAGAGTAGAGAGAGGGAGAAGAGAGAGAGAAACAGAATGAGAAGTAGAGAAGGGAGAGAGAGAGAATAGATGGAGAAGAGAGAGGAGAGAGAGAGAGATAAGAGAGAGGGAGAAGAGAGAGAGAAGAAGAATAGACATAGAGAGAGGGAGAGAGAGAGAATGACGAAGTGAGAGGGGAGAGAGAGAGAATAGATAGAGAGAGGGGGAGAGAGAGAGACAGATGAGAGAGAGAGAGAGGGAGAATAGATGAGAGAGGAGAGAGAGAGAGAGAATAGAATAGAGAGAGGGAGAGAGAGAAAAGATGAGAGAGGAGAGAGAGAGAAAATGAGAGGGAGGAGGTAGAAGAGTAGAGAAAAGATTAGAGTAGAGAGAGGGGATAGAGGATGATGAGAGTGACATGAGGAAGAGAGAATACGATGAGAGAAG
>NW_019942633.1:344376-409753 GCF_002910315.2 Salvelinus sp. IW2-2015
TACAAGCCCTTGTGTGATAACTTAACCCAAATGTCCCAATTTAGACATCAATAATACATTGGGGAGAGAGAGAGAGAGAATAGACAGAGAGGGGGGAGAGAGAGACAGAGAGTAGAAGGGAGAGAGAGAGAGAATAATAGACAGAGAGTAAAGAGGGGGAGAGAGAAGAGAGAGAGAATAGACAGAGAGTAGAGGGGGAGAGAGAGAGAGAGAAATAGAACGGAGAGAAGGAGAAGGGTAGAGAGGGGGGAGAGGAGAGAGAGAATAGACAGAGAGTAGAGAGGGGGAGAGAGAGCGATGAGAGAGATAATCTCTCTCCTGGAGAGAGAGAGAATAGATGAGAGAAGAGAGAGGGGAGAGAGAGAATAGATGAGAGTAGAGAGAGGGGATAGAGAGAGAGAGAACAGATGAGAGTAGAAAGAGGGGATAGAGAGAATAGATGAGAGTAGAGAGAGGGGATAGAGAGAGAGAGAACAGATGAGAGAAGAGAGCGTAGATAAGGCTGTCATTATGAGCGGTTAAGGGTAGATTAACATTGTTCTGGCCAGAGCCATATTCCACTCTGCAAACACCTAGAGAACAAACACCCTGGCTCCTAAACACAATCTAAGATGCTGATAAACACACACATTTATTTTAGACGACACATTCAGGTAGGCCTAACCTACATTTTGCAGCACACTAAGTCCCCATATTTTATCCATTCATCTTTGTTTAACTAGCCCCACCTCTCTGTTTCTACCCCCGCTCCCCCCACCTGCTCCCCTTGGGCTGCACAATGTCCTGCCTGCTTCCGCCCTCCACACACGCCTCGTTCCTTTCTGTACTTATTACACCGCTCCATTTAGATGCTTTAGGTAATGGGCGTAGACTCATTCTGCTCTTTATTTTTGTTCATTTCTGTAACTTTCTGTTCCCCCTTCTCCAGCTCTTCCACATATTGTGCTGCAGTCAGCACTTTTGCTTCCTCCTTCTGCGCCATCTCTCTCACACTCTCTCTGCTACTTTGTTTCTCTACCTTGCGTGCAATAGGACATTCATGTTGTTGTCAGTTTGTCTGTTAGTAACCTATATAAACTCTTCACTGCCTGTCTGGCAGGTCCAGATAGTCAGAGGAACTGGAGCCAAAYAGAAGGCCAACTGACTAAATGTCACAGAGGGGAAGTTACAGGAAGTTAGACAGGCTCGCGTTGGCTTAGCTTATGTGCGATACATTTTAGGGCCTACTCTTTTCTCATAGAAACTAGGACACAACCAAACTGCCCTGCTTCCATCACAACATGATAACTGTGGATTAAAAGCATTTAAACAAAATTGGCATGAATCTAATCTAATATGAAATTGCCAGAAGCAAAGAGTAGCATGAATGCTGATGGTTTTCAAGGCTGAAGTGTAGAGGTTATGACCATGCAATCCTGTCAGGGTTAGGAAGTGAATGAGCGTCATTGTGGCTTTGCATTAGATTAGCCCTTTTTAAAAGCCCCTTACAAAAGATTTACCTGCATTATTCACAATTTCTGCATATTCTAACCCAAGTACTCCACACACTGTATACATGCAGTAGCTTCTACTGAAATCACAATATGCTTCAACAAACTAGAAGACTCAAAGCAGGCTTTGCAACAGTCGGTTAATTTAATGCCTTTTTTAGTGCACACAATCAGTCATGTAAGCTAGATACAGTACTAGATACAGTACTAGATACAGTACTAGATACAGTACTAAACTCCTTTAAATAGGACTGAATACTGTCATCAGAATGGCCGATACAGAGCTGACCACTAGAGTTCAACCAGTCAGGCCACAAGATCTTATCTCTGAGCTGTGAGTGAGATCCATTCTTATCAATCAGAACACTCTGGTCATGGGTCATGTGTCGGTTTGAAGTTGCACGGATGCAATACAGTAGGTCTCATGGTCTGTAATGTACTGTAGGAGCAGGCAGCAAAGCAGACGTGGGGTGAGTCGGAGAATACTTTTTAATGGACAACCTTGACAGCCCGACACAGAATGTGTGCATGTTCCAAAATGTACAATTGACTGACTTCACTGACAGAAGTGCCATGCATATGCAAAGTTTGTCACGTACACAGATTAGCAGATGTTAAAGCAGGTGCAGCAAAATGCTTTTGTCTCTAGCAGCACAGTAGATGTTTAACAGTACAATACTAAACACCCAAATAATACCAAGAATAAAAAAAGAACCAGATGAAGTCAGAGTCTGGAATAGAAATATAATAGTGTGTCTACCTATTCCAGTTTGACTGGAGGAAGCTCCAGTGAAGTGATTGACAGGTGAAAGGACACGCTGTGCCCCCCCCTGCCCTTCAGAGAGTCGGCTGGGGGTGAGGGGGGGGTGACCTTTGTCCACCATCATTAAAGACCCCACAGCGCAGACAGCAGCCCCCAGTCTATCATACAGGAGACACACTGGTGGCACARTGTTGGGGTCAGAGATCCTATAATTCATGTGTTCTGTGTGTAATTCTATGGTTGGGGTATTGTACGTGCACTGTGTCTACTGTATGTACTGCATACGTGCAGGATAAATAGGGAAGGGCTCTGTGTGAGTGTGTACTGCTCAGCCATCCTGGTGTTGAACACCATACCCTAGACAGCTGTTAAACTGGAGCATTTGAAAACTGTGCGAGGCAACGCTGATGTCTCGAGAACGTACAGCCACCCAGTGGCACTGGACCTGATGGACAAGGGGGAAACTGAGGATCCATGGGATGTCATGTCACCGTCCTTTCCATGTGAGCAGAGTAGCACACTAGAGCTGCAGACTGAAGAGCCCACATACAAGCAAGACCAAATGATACACAGAGCCACATGCAGGAAATAGGCATTCACAAACAGAACACTGAGTTTACCCAACTCTACAGCCAATGGCATGTCAACAATCTCCCTCCTTTCCTTAACATTTCCTCTCCTCTTCTATCGATCTATCTCCTCTAAACTCATATACGATTTATGCTTTTTTTGGCTGGGCTGTTTGGGTCATGGCTTTATCTATGCAGCTGAAGAGAGCAGCTTTACTTCCTGGGTGCCACACAAAACATGACAAACTGCAGAACCTCACAACAGGAATTTTATCTGCCAAAGATCACTACAGAGGCTGAGAATCTATATATTTATTATACTAACAGACAGAAACAGCAAAACATTAACTAGAGGAACAGCCAAAATCTATATATACAGACACTAAACATATCAAAATTTATTCAAACAGCAAAATTGCATTGCAAACTGGAAAAGACATGACAGGACAGCGAAACAGCAAGACATGCCAACTGAACACTAAACAGACAGAACAGCAAACCAAACGGACAGGCAACGGCTGATCGATGTAGCTATGCTATATCAGAAACACTAACAGGACAGGAACAGTCAAAACATGCCCAAACTTGGCAAAACACTAATATATTAGGGAACAGCAAACATGCCAAACTGCCCAAACACTAACAGACAGGAACAGCAAGAACACTAACAGACTGAGTAACACTAACGACACATGAACACTAACTAGTAGAATCAGCAAAACATCCGAACTGCAAAACACTAACAGACAGGGACACAAACATGCCAAATGAAAACACATAACGACAGGAACAGCAAAACTTCCAAACTGAAACTAACAGACTGGACACAAAAGACAATGAGCACTACAGACGGACTATACCATGACATGGATACTCAACAGATTGCACACATATTCTAACCATAACTATCTTAACAGCAAACAAAATAAACAGGCCACGGGCTTCACATAACAGCAAAACATGCCATTGACTCTATAGAAGACAGCAAAGACACAACTTATAGAACACTAACAGACAGGAACACTCAAATAACAGAGGAGGAACAGCAAAAACACTAAGACGCAGGGCACAGCACAACTGGAACACTAGACTAGATCAGGAACAGCAAAAACACTCAAACAGACAGGAACAGCAAAACCACTAACAACAGAAACAGCAAAACATGCCAAACTGCAGAACACTAACAGACAGGAACAGCAAAACACTAACAGACTGAACACGCAAAACACTAGCAGACAGGAACAGCAAAAACATGCCAAACTGCAAACACTAACAGACAGAACAGCAACACAACAGACAGGAACAGCAAAACATGCCAAACTGCAGAACACTAACAGACAGGAACAGCAAAACACTAAACGAGCAGGAACAGCAAAACCTAACAGACAGGAACAGCAAAACATCCAACTGCAGAACACTAACAGACAGGAACAGACAACAGCAAACGCAAACACTAACAACAGGAACAGCAAAACAACTAACAGACAGGGAACAGCAAACACTAACAGACAAACAGCAAAACACTAACAGACAGGAACAGCAAACACTAACAGACAGAACAGCAAAACATGCCAAAATGCAGAACACTAACAGACAGGAACAGCAAAACATGCCAAACTGCAGAACACTAACAGACGGAACAGCAAAACACTAACAGACAGGAACAGCAAAACAACTAGCAGACAGGAACAGCAAAACATGCCAAACTGCAGAACACTAACAGACAGGAACAGCAAAACACTAACAGACAGGAACAGCAAAAACATGCCAACACATGCAAGAACACTAACAGACAGGAAACAGCAAAACATGCCAAACTGCGAACACTAACAGACAGAACAGCAAAACACTAACAGACAGGAACAGCAAAACACTAACAGACAGGAACAGCAAAACATGCCAAACTGCAGAACACTAACAGACAGGAACAGCAAACACAACAGACAGAACAGCAAAACACTAACAGACAGGAACAGCAAAACACTAACAGACAGGAACAGCAAAACACAACAGACAGGAACAGCAAACAACTAACAGACAGGAACAGCAAAACACTAACACAGACAGAACAGCAAAACATGCCAAACTGCAGAACACTACAGACAGAACAGCAAACACTAAACACACTGGCAAAACACTAACAGACAGGAACAGCAAAACACTAACAGACTGCAGAACACTAACAGACAGGAACAAGCAAAAACGACGAACAGACAGAACAGCAAAACATGCCAAACTAGCAGAACACTATAACAGGACAGGAAACAGCAAACACTAACAGATCAGAACACTAACAGACAAACAGCAAGAACACTAACAAGACAGGAACAGCAAAACATGCCAAACTGCAGAACACTACAGACAGGAACAGCAAACATGCCAAAACTGCAAGAACACTAACAGACAGAACAGCAAAAACACGAGCCCATAATGGGCTGACATCCACCCCCCATTACACAACAGGACACCCTCTCGCAACAGGTAGGGCACAATACCCTGTTCCGCAGTGTGTGAGTGTACATTGATGCACGTCTAAACTATTCTAAATTCCAGTAAGTAATGGGTTGTAATGTTGAATTATTCTGTTTAATTCTCAATCTGTTTTAATCCCAGGCCCGTCTGCGTATGACTAAATTGACACACTGTGCACTTTAACAGGTGTTGCAGTAAACAAAGGAAACTACAGTTCTTTCTCATTGTGACCAAAGCTGATTAATCAACTGCCCAAAATCCCTGATCACCCCAGTCTCCATAACCAACATTCCCATCGCGTGCCCCCAAGCTGATGGCAGCAAACTGGGGGGACAATCTGCTGTGTCTCCCCTCTCTCTCTCAAGACCTTCTCGTGAGAAGAGGCATCAACAACTACAGAGGAGGAGCTAAGGATTGCATTTGTACAACACTTTTCTCAAGTTCAATGTGCCTCACATTTGTAAGGTGGGAACTCTCCAATGTGTAGCACCCATCTGGGTGAGGTAGTCCAGAGGCCATTTGGTGTCAGAACACTCCCCACAGCGGAACGTTTTCACACGGTGAAAGGAAGAACCAGTCGGTACTGGAACCCTGGTTCTTTCTGCCAAACAACAAGTGAGAAAGGAAGTAAGATGAAGACCGCCATCCACACCCAACACCGGAACGGCGGCGGTATCAAATATGGCTGCTTTTTGAAGGGTGCATTAACCCCCCTAATTTTAGCTTCCCAACCTTAGAGGGTGGGATCGGCTTCCAAGAGCCTCGTAAATAACTGGGAAAGTCAGCGGCCTGCCGGAAAGAAACAGCAGAGAGGGACCGCGCTGGAATAGGCGAGCATCCTGGGAATTTGAGGAAAACTGACTTACCGCACACATATTTAACAGGAGCACCACACGCTCTGTTTCATACATGTGCATGCACACACACACAAATGTGAAGGGACGTGCAGCCCCTGCACCCAGTCACCCACATAGAGGTCAGGTAAGGTAAAAGGAAGAGGAGACTAGAGGTTAAAAGGAAAGAATGAGAGAGAGAGAGGAGAGAGAGAGAGAGGAGATGGGGAACAATAAAAGAGACTGGGAGGCAAAAGAACCGGGGAAATGAAAGAAAACTGCAGAGGAGGGAGAGGAATTATCCAGAGTTGGAGGAGAGGCCCAGTCAAGCCTCTTGAGAGGCTAGTAAAACAAGACAAACTGAGCCTTCAGTGTCCTGACTCCTGTCCACCCACCCAATCAGCCACCTACACAAGGTCAGGGTCAACCTGAAACAGAACTCACTAGGTGGAACACACACAGGTCTGATGTAATTGTCATGATGAGCGAAAGGGAGTCTTGTTTGGGCCTAATGAACCCTGTAGGATTGTCTTCCATAATATAGGCCTGTGTATAATATAGGCCTGTGTATAATATAGGCCTGCGTCAGGAATCTTGTTCTTTCCACTGTTTTTGCTGCCGTCGGAAAAATCTGAACACACCCCATCGCACGTCATTCAGCCTTTAAACCATATGTTCAGTCAGCTATGTGAAGGTCATTTGATTTAAGCTTTAATCTGATTGACATCAATCACATCAGTCGCTTTGTCTGGGCCTTCCTAACTGATTGCCCTCACATGCACCATTCCCTAAATAACTACTGCAAAAGCGTCACAAAGGCCGCAGAGTGGGGAACTCTGACAACGTCACGCAATCAATCCAGAAGTATACCACTAATTCCCTACAGAGTGAACTTTCCAAATATAAGAGGTTAGAAATAGAACTAAATGGGTGACTTCATTTCATTAAGGCAGTGTTGAAATATAGCCAGGGGCCCAAGTCACAAAAYGTATACCTTTTTGGTAGGGATGCACGATATATCGGTGAACATATCGGAATCTGATGATATTAGCTAAAAAATGCCAACATCAGTATCAGCCCATTGTCTAGGTTAACGCGGATATGAAAAACAGATGTCAAAGCTGACGTGCATACCTATTTAATGTCAAACACAGTTCTATTAAGGAATGTTGCACGTGCAAATTCAGAACATACAAGCCAAGTGCCACCACTACTATCAGTAGCACTGTCAAAGTTGTACAAAAAAAGTCTGCAAACAAGCAAAAACCGYCCTCGAACGATGTGTTTACAATACCGCGTTGGTAATAAAGCATTATTTGTTCGATCGTAACTCATGGGGTAGCTAGCTAGCTTTAGCTTGGTACCTAGCTAGCACCAATACAACCAGCCTGAAAACAATGACCAGTAGAAACTGCAGTCATTTTCATTATTCTTAGCAATGATTTAGGAATCCTTGTAAGTATTAGCTAGGTAGTCACTTGTTGTTCGCCTWTTGAAACTCAACTTCAGTTCATGAAAATACATAGCTAGCCAGCTACTTAACCCTGTTAAGTACTTAACCCTTAACCCCAAAGCTAACATAAGCAGCCAGCTAGCTTCATCGTCTTATAAATTAGGGTTATTTTAGATGATGACCCCTAGCTACATAGTAGCTAGCTATCTATAGCTACTGAAACAGATTGTCGTTTTGCTACGTATTTGAGGAAGAACATTGTTTGCATTCATGAGCTAGCTTTTTTTTTTATGACCAGCACTATAGGTGCGCGAGACAACTTTAACAGCATCATAGCATACATATCGATGAATCGTTGTGACATATGAAATACGAGTGATAGTGTAATCAATGTGTAATATCTACGTAAAAAAATTATGAACACATTAAATTATTATGTGACGTGCAGTCATATTCAGGTCCTGATTGATCAACARGCTTTTTTGACACGTCAAATAGTGTTGTTTGACATGTAACTTTTTTGACATAAATTCATATTTTCAATGACSGCCTACCCCGGCCAAACCAGGCCTACCACGTACTGCCCTGGACTACCCATGCCTACCACGGCCAAACCCGGCCTACCACGGACTGCCCCGGACTACCCCGGCCAACCACGGACTGCCCGGGACGACACTGCCCAAATGACACTGGGCCAATTATGGTGGAAAATAAGTATTTTCCACCATATTTGCAAATAAATTTGCAAATAAATTCATAAAAAATCCTACAATGTGATTTTCTGGATTTCTTTTTCTCATTTTGTCTGTCATAATTGAAGTGTACCTATGATGAAAATTACAGGCCTCTCTCATCTTTTTAAGTGGGAGAACTTGCACAATTGGTGGCTGACTAAATACTTTTTTGCCCCACTGTATGTATATATTTTAAAGAGCGAGAGAACGCGAGTGCGAGGTTTGGTGAAAGAGGGAAGAAAAGTGAAACTGAGAAAAGTGGATAGGGAGGACAGGGACTGAAAGTAGGGTAGGTGACCATATGGAGGTTTAAATGTGTGAGTGAGTGAGTGTGTGAGTGAGTGAGTGAGTGAGAGAGAGGGAACAATGGATGAAGAGAGACCGGAGAGAGGGATGAATGAGCGATGGATGGAGAGAGAGAGATCAAGGGAGAGATGGATTTAGGGGGGGGTGGGATTCGGAGGGGCGTTATCATTATGCTTAATTCTAGGTCAAATTTCTATTTTTCTGCATACCTAAGCATACCTGACTGGTGGTTATTTTTCTAAAGAAACTAAATATGCTTCTCTGTCTATCTGCTAAAATCTGGGTAAAAGATTGAAAGGAATGCGAGTCTTATTTCAGCTACTCTAACTTGATTGGAAGCCTGAAATGGCTTCTTGGTAGCTAGTTGGGAGATTGGGAACCTATCTGGGCTAGCTGAAGCCAACTTCATAAAATTGCTAGGTGGCTAATAGTAAAAAATAAAGTAATTTGAAACAGGACAAAATCTGAGGGGGCACATGCCCCTGTGCCMTTCTGGGCATGACACCTTAACTGTACTGTAGGTAAATCTCAAAACAAACTGCAGCAATGTTTGGTGTCAAGCAAAGCTTGGTTCTTCGGAGGGAGGGTATCTGATGGGACATGTGAAAGCCCGCGAGGCACACATTATGAGATGGGATGGTGGATTGCACAAAAGGTGACCCAACATATCAGTACCTGGAAAGATTTCAATCCCAAACCCTGCGAGGAACCATGCTGAAAGCTTTCACACAAAACAGAGGAAACAGAGTCACCATCTAGACTAGTCCTCATTCATTCAATGTGCCTTTGCCAGGTACACGAGTAGAAAACAAGCAATTCACACATTCAAAGAGTATAAACATTTTGGTAAAAACATTGACTGAATACTTGGAAAAGCACCAATACACAAKAAGTTGCCAAAGGGTCGCTATGCTGGATTTGACTTGAGCAAAGCGGCCTTACAAATGCCTCATAATCCCCTTTAGCACTTGAGCTAATACCAAACGGAGGGTAAAGCACCTGTGGGAACCCACTACTCGCTGTGTAAGCCAAGAGCTAATTGCCCCAATGTAAAACAATGGGAGCGCTAAGCTAAGCTAGCCCAGCTAATAACCCTCTCAGACCATGCTCCAGTCCAAGCTATTCTAACCTTTCCTGGGTTCCCACACATTCTGGGCTCACCCCCCCACAACAAACACTTAGAGGCCTAAGCATCTTCAATTCAGGGGAAAGTTTAATGCTGATACTTAAGCAGAACACACAAATGAAAACACAAAACAAAAAGGGCATACCATTAGTATGAAAACTTTTTGCTGGGCAAAATAAACTTTTTGGGCAAAAACATCACTTTTTTCTAGTCAAAAAGTCTCAGATGTGCCCCTTTTGAAAAGAGAGATTAAAGAAACGGGTCATTAGTTCAGATTGAAGAACTACCACAGATCAACAACCAAACCACTTTTCCTCAGGATATCACACCAAAACATAAATCCTCCATAATATCTCACTAGAACTGGTGTGATTATAGATGATCTGATTCTGACCTGGATCTGTGAGTGGTTTGGAGGGACGTCACAGGGGGTAGCATGTTAGCGTTAGTCACTAGGAGATCAGGATCAAACAATTGAGGCCTGGGAGGAATGAGGAATGCGGAGCCTGTGAAGGGCTCTTTCACTCCACTCTCATACACTGGCTGGCCCCTAGCTTCCTCTCCGGTAGTTTCCCCATGCAGCATCAGACCACTCGTCTCAAGGGCTCACCACACCTCAGACCACTCTGGTCACAGAGAGGAAGAACACCATTTTATAATGCATTTGAAGGGGAAGTTCTCTCTGTTATTTTATTCTATTAAACAGTGTGACGTTTCGGTCTAAACAGACCTTCATCAAACAGACATTGACGTTGAAAGCCTTTGGACAGAAGGGGTTAGAGGTCATATCCTAACCCCTCAGATTTCAGACAACAGGATTAGAGGTCATACCCTAAGAATAAATGGGCTGAAGTTGAGCCTGTGAGGTTAGGAATGGTATTCTATGAATGAAGTGATAGTTCAAGGGAATGGGGTTAGGGTTAAAGTTCATATCCTAAAGAGGGTGATAATAACTTCCATCCAGCCTGTAGGGTTTGAGTTCAGGTTCATATAGACAGTGAATGGGGTGTACAGTATAATGCATGGAGTTCAGTTTAGAGCAGTGGTATTCAAACGTTTTCAGCTGGGAACCCATTTTGTTCACCAGAATTTCTGGGGAACCCATCCCAATTCTAATGATCCAACCTTAAAAATCAGTAAATGTATATTTTCACGTCAACAAATAACCTTCAACTCAATTTTTCAAATACTCTCTCAATAACGTCTCAATAAAATAATCAGTACTCTTAATTTTTACTTCCCAAAAATTCCCCCTGGGGTCGTGACCCCGACTTTGAATACCACTGGCTTAGAGGATCCTCTGTCACTCACTGCTTAKTTTGGACAGGTACTAGTCTGAGCATTATACACCAACCTGACAGAGTAGAGTCAAGGCAGCAGTCAGACCTTAGGGAGTGGGAAGAAAGAGACACTACAGGACAAAGCAGGGAGGGAAGGAGAAGGTCAAGAGACCATGAGTAAAGAAGCGAGAGAAAGTGAGGCCAACAAGATTGAGAAAAGCAAAAAAAGGAACAAGAGAAAACGGAGGAGACAGCAGATCAAACAATGAAACCTTGAGGGGGCCAGGGAGAGAAGGGAAGGGTGATTGGCTCTTTGGTGAGTAAATGGGGGGGTGAATGTGGAACAGAGAGATTAATGACTTCCAAAACAGGTGGACCGTGGGTTGGCCGSCCCTCTGATGGGGGTTAACCTGGGACCCCCGTCAGTGTTGGGTGTCTGCCATACCTCCGGATGGAGCGGACGAGGCCTGTGACCTCCTAGCCCTCTCCCCTAACAGGAAAGCGGATTTGTTTTCCTATCCCTTTCCCAGTAATCCTCTCTCTCACACACACTATGAGGAAAATAGATTTGGATATAGATAAGGATTTTGACATTCCGCTCCCTTCCTGTTTATGCATGAAATGAATTGAATTTGGATAATCACCCCAGGCGTGTGCGCACACACACAAATTTCAACCCACAAACCACTCAAAATAGCATTAAAAAAATGTCCCTACATCCAAGAGCACCTAAACCCCCCCCTGCAACCCAACTCCCATCGACMTTGGCCTGCAGTCACAAGTCTGCAGGCAGAAACACTTCTCTACAGATGAATTAGTCTGTTCCCCCCCACGCAGGAATAAACCCACTTTAAGCCGATGGCAGAGTTCTACGTTTGATCTACCCACGCAGTTCACCATGCCACGTCGTCTCCCCGTCTCTCTGCCTCCACACTGGCTAGTCACAAGTAGCACAGCAGAGGTAACTGACTTCCACAGAGAAGTCAAATAGATACATATTGCACTGATACATGGCTGGTGATGGTGATGAAAAAATATACAGAATCAATAGTTCCATATTGGGATATTATTTTTGACGATATATCGTATCGTTTTGACATGCTTGWTGGCTGYACCTGCACCAAAACTCCAGYATTTTTCCTTCATTGCGTGTTCCCCATCTTTTTAAATAGGGACACAATTTGTTTTCAGCACTTTTATTTCCATGACTGATCAAAACTAGTCCACATGGTTCTCTGTTGTCCCTCTGCACCAGACATATGGTGAGCAACATGCTTGAACCTCAAATCACACTATCCATTCACAATACATATAGAAACGTGAGCGTTGCAATACATAGCGTATCGGCACCTAAGTATTGTGATCGTTTGGTATTGTGACGGCCCAAGCTGTCGATTAGTGTTTAAAATGGTTTAGTGTCAACAGCCATGTACCAGGGAAAAGTAGTGCCATGTAAAACCCCACGGCTGGTGAACTGCAGTGCGCTTCCGTTTTGAGGAGGGGTCACAGTGTTGTGGCCTGGTGATATTTATGGATGCCAGCTATAAGGAKGTGGCTGGATGCATGGAACCCCTCACACAGCTACGGTACATAAACATGATTCACAAATAGACTGACGAGGTCTCAGAAATACACAGATGTACTGTACAAACTGTGGTGCTTTACAGGGAATTTTATTCACACAAGGTCATGAACTACTACTAGCTATATATTGCTGATTTGAAAGTCTCGATGGCCTTCGTATCCTCCTATACACATCATTAGAAAAAGAGCTGGAGAAGGAATGAAAAGGAGAGGTTTCAGCCAGTGCTCAGACAGCAACCAATAACCAGGAGGAATAGATCCACTACTTCAGTGAGCAGATTACATTACAATCAATATCTGTATTACAACTCCWGTCCTGACTGACACCAGTTCTATTTTCATCGTCTAACCAAGGTAGCGAGAGATAACAATCAGTCAAGAAAGACCGAGGGAGAGAAAAAACAAAGAGAGCTTCATTGGCCGTTGAGGTCCCCAGCCGACAGAATACCTTTAATAGACCTGTGGGGCTATATTTAGCCCTCCTGTGTCGACTTACTGTCAGCACATTTCAGCAGAGGCCCCTCCGGACACAGCGTGTACCCTTGAGAGAGCAGCAGAGAGAAATAGAGAGGGAGGGAGGACAGAGCCTTRTGTAGCTGAGGTGATAGCGGATGCTATGCAAATTTGCAAGGATTTTCTAAAGCAGTGTGACAGACACCATTTTTTTTTTTTTACGATATACTCGTACTGTACAGTTAAAACACATCATCTGTAGAGACCCTTCAATGATCAGAAGGCAAAAGGAAGGTTGAGAAGCAAATTCTGATTAGTGAGACATAGCCAAAGCACACGAGAGAGAGATAATAGGCTTTACTTTAACCTTAAAGGAAAAGCAAGTTTGGCTGCAAGCACTTGGCTAGGGAGGGGGAAGAAAAGCCTTGTTCAAAGAAAGGTTACGTAGTCCCAGTGCCGGCCAGTCCTGGCCGTTCTGCMGTCCTAGGTGAGACAAAAAAAATGCGGCCCATCAAAGAATAGTCCCAGTAAGCAAAATTACGTAATTKTTTTTTCTAAAATACATATTTTTCCAGATGTTGAAGATTAAATTAGAATAAATKTAGGTTTTGAATGAAAGGTGAAAAGATGTCTTTGAAAATCAGGTTCATTTTCATTTCTGGATGAAAGTTGAAAATGTCATTTAAAGTGGTTGCTCCACTAAAAGTTTAGTGATTATGCTGCGGGACTTAGAGGTAATTTGTGGTTTAGTACGGTACCCTGCGTCACCACTTCATTGCTCCAGACCAGCATAAGGGGGAGTTAGAGCACTGATTAGGCTTTTGGGTCCTACTGTGTCTCTGACAATGAATGGGCGACATAAGCCTAAATAGAAAATTATATTTGTGCACGACTTCAATAWTACTTACTAAAACTGTTACACTAAGGTTTTTAATCATTTTATTTTGGTCTTACTGTAGTACTTTAGGCCACTCCCGACTGGGCATKCTGTACAGTGCCTGAGTGGCACAACGGTCTAAGACACTGCATAGCTGTGAAGCTACAGATGCTGGTTCAATACCTGTGCCCGACCTCGACTGGGAGACCCATGAGATGACTGTAGACTTCTGGTTCCTCTCCCTCTAAAAACAGAAATAAATAATTCTAAATAACAAACTGGCTTTATTTACAAATTAGTAACAATGTYTCACCCCATGTTCAGAATGGCCTTTTTCCTCACTGATTTTAAGTTATTTGAAAACAAAGCGATTATTATTATTCATTTMGAATGATATAAAAGCCTGTTGGATATTCTCACAGATATATTATTAACCCTGTTATTAGCAGGACAATATACATTGGTCATATTGTTCATGGCTCCTGAGTGGCGCACAATGGGATTGCCTTGCAGTTCTCCAGCTGTATCCACTGAAAGCATGCAATGTTCAAGGCACGAGGGCACGGGAAGCGCCGCAGAGCCGCACACAGAAGACGGACCTAGCCCATGGGGAAGGGAAGAGGAGGAAGGGGGAGGGGGATGGACCCCCACCCCGCCACACAGGCAAGACTTTAAGGGGCATTGCACTAATAAATGGAGCTGACAAGGGAAACGTTCTGCACGTTCAAACTAAAACAACTTAACTAATAACGGCATCTTTATGCTTTCGATAATAAAATACTCTTTCAAAATGYCGATGTTTATTTAGTTATGGATCCATAACGAATTACTATGGGAATAAATATAATCACAGAAATATCCTCCAATCCTCTATATGTAATTATTGGCGGAGAGTCAGATCATATTTTTCGATATACTGTAAGGCCTACCGTAGGCGACATGAGTCTCACTAGTGTTGAGTAATGTGCTGTTAAAAGTGGTGTAGCTCTTAGAATAGCCTACAACAATAGCCTACAACTATTTTAGCACCGTTTCGCGCTGCTCTGAGACAAGCATGGGGACTGGACTTGATAAATCAATGAGATTTTTTATTTTCACTGAATCTCCGTTTGGGTATTGGTTAGACTAGAATTAGAGTGTATTTACAAGGACAGCCTACTCCTTCCTCCCTGTCGGGGATTTGAAGCTCGGTCTCCCGCGTGCCCGCACGACACAGGGATTCTTTAGCTAAATAGCCCAGTACTGTACTCCCGACCGTCACATTGTACAACGCCATATTTTCCATTCCATCCTAACGGAAACCCAGAGGGTTTTTTGTTTTTCTTAGAATAGAAACACCATAATATTAATCAAATTAATCCAGAAACTCTAAAAGTAATTGGAAAGGTWGATAAATTATTTGTGACGTTGTTACAATAAAGAATGTAAACAAGATGCTGTGTTTTTATTTACAGTAGTGACGGACAGCTGGTGGCATTTTGAAAACAGGTTTTCAAACACTTGTAGCCTGGCTACTGTAGGTGTGAACATCCCCCTAYCTGCAATGTTTTCGATGCTTAAGTACTCTGAAGTGTTACATTTCTAACTCAAACAGCAGTACATTATTTCTTCATCAACATCKTTATGCTTTCGTTAATAAAATAACTAGCAACAGTTACCATTCAAAAACGAGCTGTTTATCTAAAAAGTGTCATTGTGACCAAAGAGAACAGACGAAATGTACATCGTTTTCATCAAGCCAGCTTCTTTCTATGGTGCTACCCTTTCAGAGAGGACTTRAAAATGAGCCGGAGCTGAGAGGATCACTATTTGGTTTCAGTGCATTTTCTTCAATACATATTTATTTTTTTAAATGCATATAGCCTATCAATGTGTAGGCATACTGTGTAATAAAAAAACATATATATATATATATATATTTTTTTTTAAATTGTATACTAAAAACATGATTTTGTTTTTGCAGAGCATACAAACATGCCAACAACCATCCGTGGAGATCAGAGGACTAAGGGCTGGATAAGGGGTCGCACCGAAAAAACGCATGGTTGCCAAGAAAGCGGTTAGTTTTGCTAGATTCTTAAAATGTGTACGCAGCATGTGTTGGAGTCACTTTTAATCCTTAAGTGATCTACCGTTTCTATCATAGGCCACTGTAATCGATGGGGGCTCAGGGCGGTACCATCCTGCTCATCTGATAAAGGTGCACAYGGATCAGATTSAAACTTTGAAGACCGAGATCGAGTCATTGAAGGCAGACCAGCAGAAAGAGAAACATTATCAGAGGGCAGAGATACAGATGACAGCTGATGCATTTGTCCGGGAGCCAGGTGRCATTGGCGGAGTCAGGCGTAGAATGACACGTTGAAGAGTGCGAGGAACAAGATGGAGTCACAATCCATGCCAGGCACACGTGAGCTCTGGAACTCCAACACCGRCAGGCAGAGTCAACATACCGGTCAGGTTCGTCAGTTCACCCTGACATTTCCATTCCTCTTCTGACAACAGAACTTGACCAACTGCTCACCAGGCACAGCAAGGTCCATCCAGACCGTTATGCTATTCCAAGGATGTGTAACCAAAGAGAGATACGACGAGTGGGCACAGACCACCAACCGAGGCAAATGTGGCTTACCAGTGAACCTCCGGGTGTTCATCATTAATACTTTGTCTCAGAAGTTTCTGTTCATGACTGATGCAMCCCGAAAAAGCATTAAAGACAGAGTTAATGAGGACACCGAGAAAGTCTGGACATGGCCTGCTCTCCCTTATATAAGGAATTAGGCACTTTGCTATGTTTACTTGTCAGACTGCACAGAAGCCTAATAAACAAATGCAAGTGGATTATATCTTCAAAATGCTTTATTATCCAAATGTAAAAGCATATACTGTACAGTACTGTATTTCTTCAACAGCATCTTTATGCTTTCATAATAAAATAATGATACAAATACTCTTTCAAACACACACGGCCACGTTGTACAGCGCCATTATGGCGATTAGCAGGGCTATATTTTGGCCTTAATGGGCGGCGCACAATTGGCCCAGCGTTTCTCTCCCTCTAAAAACAGAAATAAATGTTTTGGCCTTTATTCAGATAACAATGGCTCACTTTTTTAAAACAAAAATAACCTCAAATATCGTTATATGTAATCAAGTTGATGGCACAGTCATATAGCAGCACCTACATAAAGCTGAGTGACTCACTCATTCATGGCTTTGGATCAAAATAAGTACYAACATTCTTACTGATAGTCTTTAATAAATAAATGTTTTGGTTTTCCTGACCTGGACACCATGTACAGTATTATAATAGCCCATTATGGGGTATTAGCAGGACAATATACCTTTACCAACACCTCTCTGTATTTTGATACTTTGTGGATGGGGCCTCCCCAGTGGCGTAGCTGTTTAAGTCAATGCAAAATGCGTTGCTACAGATACCCGTGCCGGCCGCCACCGGGAGACCCATGAGGCGGCTTTTGSTTTTAATTTAGAATCCTCTATATGTAATTATTGGAGGAGAGTCACGTCATATTTTTTATATACTGTAGGCCTACCGTAGGCGACATGAGTCTCACTAGTGTTGAGTAATGTGCTGTTAAAAGTGGTGTAGGTCATATTTAAAGAGCATATTGAAGTTAGAAGCGTTAGGATTTGAAGCAAAAGCCTACAACTATTTTAGCACAGTTTCGCGCTGCTCTGAGACAAGCATGGGGACTGGTCTTGATAAATCAATGAGATTTTTATTTTCACTGAACCATAATATTAATCAAATGAATTAAGCAAATGAATTAAGCAAGTACCAGTCAAAAGTTGACACCTACACATTCCAGGGTTTTTCTATATTTTTACTATTTTCTACATTGTAGAATAATAGTGAAGACATCACAACTATGAAATAACACACATGRAATCAGTTAGGAACAAATTCTTATTTTACAAGGACAGCTTACTCCTTCCTCCCCGTCGGGGAATTAAACCCTGGTCTCCCACGTGCCTGCATTCTCTAGTACAGCCACTATTGAAAGCTTTTAAATGCTTCTCAAAGATGCCCTCTGGTGGTCAAACTAGCACTAACTAGCATTAAATGGAACCAGTGATTCACACTTAAATAACGTGCCATTGAATTCTGTGGMACCATGCAAGCTGCGCCACAGTACGCTGAAACTTTTAAAGGACAAACCACTGTATAGACATCTATGTTTAGGTCRAATCAAGGCTGGTCCAGACCGGAACAAAACCTGAAACAAACGTCTATGATTTAAGATTTGGTCCGGACGGGACCAAAAACCAACGACTAGACAGGACCAAAAGGCATCAGCGTCGGTCCATGCTTACAGAGTTACACGGAACCCAAACCGGCTGCGCGTATGAGCCATCATGCGCTATCGTGCATACATTTACGTGTACACCAAACGCGATCACGACACGCAGGTTAAAATATCAAAACAAACTCTGAACCAATKACATTAATTTGGGGACAGGTCGAAAGGCATTAAACATGTATGGCAATTTAGCTAGTTAGCTTGCACTTGCTAGCTAATTTGTCCTATTTAGCTAGCTTACTGTTGCTAGCTAATTTGTCCTGGGATATAAACATTGAGTTGTCCTTGTTATTTTATCTGAAATGCACCTCTACTCCGACAATTAATCCACACATAAAACAGCCAACMGAAATGTTTCTAGTCATCTCTCCTCCTTCCAGGCTTTTTCATCTTTGAACTTATATGGTGATCGCATCTAAACTTTCATAGTATTACCCCGACAACTGGCAACAAAGTTAGTCTTTCAATCACCCACGTGGGTATAACCAATGATGAGATGGCACGTGGGTACCTGCTTCTATAAACCAATGAGGAGATGGGAGAGGCAGGACTTTCAGCTCGATCTGTGTCAGAAATAGAAAGGAGTTCTATTTTAGCCCTTGGCRTCGCAGATGCTCGTTGTATACAGATACAAACTYGAAACCACTGATCATGACAATTTAGCCCACGGGATGAAACTCCTGGACAGCAGTTGTGAGTAGCCTGATTGTCCATTCCATGTATTTATTTAACTAGGCAAGTCAGTTAAGAACCAATTCTTATTTACAGTGACGGCCTACACCGGCCAAACCTGGACGACGCTGGGCCAATTGTGCACCGCCCTATGGGACTCCAAATCACAGCCGGTTGTGATACAGCCTTGATTCAAAAAGGGTGTCTGTAGTGACGCCTCAAGCACTGAGATGCTGTGCCTTAGACTGCTGCGCCACTTGGGAGCATTTTACTTCGACCGGTCCTGTTTTTAGGATACACTACATGACCAAGAGTATATGGACACCTGCTCATCAAACATCTCATTCCAAAATCATGGACATTAATATGGGGTTGGTCCCCCCTTTGCTGCTATAACAGCATCCACTCTTCTGGGAAGGCTTTCCACTAGATGTTGGAACATTGCTGCGGGGACTTGCTTCCATTCAGCCACAAGAGCATTAGCGAGGTCAAGCACTGATGTTGGGTGATTAGGCYTGGCTCACAGTCTGCATTCCAATTCATCCCAAAGGTGTTCGATGGGGTGGAGGTCAGTCAAGTTCTTCCACACCGATCTCGACAAACCATTTCTGCATGGACCTCACTTTGTGCACAGGAGCATTGTCATGCTGAAACAGGAAAGGGCCTTCCTCAAACTGTTGCCACAAAGTTGGAAGTACAGAATTGTCCAGAAAGTCATTGTATGTTATAKCATTAAGCTGTACCTTCACTGGAACTAAGGGGCCATGCCATCATGAAAAACAGCCCCGGACCATTATTTCTCCACCAAACTTGACAGTTGGCACAATGCATTCAGGCAAGTAGCATTCTCCTGGCATACGCCAAACCCAGATTTGTCCGTTGGCCTGCCAGATCGTGAAGCGTGATTCATCACTCCAGGGAACTCGTTTCCACTGCTCCAGAGTCCAATGGTGGCGAGCTTTACACCACTCCAGCCGATGCACGGCCATAGAAACCCATTTCATGAAGCTCTCGACAAAGTTATTGTGCTGACATTGCTTCCAAAGGCAGTTTGGAACTCGGTAGTTAGTATTGCAACCAAGGACAGACAATTTTTACACGCTACTCGCTGGTCCCGTTCTCTGAGCTTCTGTGACATACCACTTTGGGGCTAAGCCGTTGTTGCTCCTAGACGTTTCCACTTCACAATAACAGCACTTACAGATGACCAGGACAGCTCTAGCAGGGCAGAAATTTGACAAACTAACTTGTTGGAAAGGTGGCAACCTATGACAGTGACACATTGAAAGTCAGAGATCTTCACGAAGGCCATTCTACTGCCAATGTTTGTCTATGAAGACTGCATGGCTGTGTGCTCGATTTTATACACTGGTGTGGCTAAAGTTGGCAAATCCACTCATTTGAAGGGGTGTCCACATGCTTTTGTATATATAGTGTATGTTTGTTAACATGTCGGTGCATTTTTTTATTTGATTGGGCGACCATTTAGGTTAGGCTATTTGATCTGAGAAGTTAGGTAAAAAGTATCTGTCTCATTATATTGTCATAGATTTTATCTCCAGCCTGTAGACTAGTGAAAAGGCCACATACTCTTTCTACTATACCCTATATCTGCTACATGATTTACCTTAGATTATTTTTCAGACTAAATGTTGGAGTGCCGCAGCGATTCTTTTCTCCAACAGTACCCCGGAGAGGCGTGCTTGGAATCGACAAGATAAATATTTTGCGCCCCTGCCTTTRACAAGTGGGCACAGCTTATCATAGGGCGCCATCAGCGCTCACCTAAAAAGCCCATATGCCACTGGTTGAGAGAAATTGTCATTGTATTTGGGCAGAATTATGTGAGGTTTTCTGTGTTGTTGGAGATGGGTCTTKGTCAGTTTAGCTCAGAAAATGCCGACCKTGTCAATCTGCCGCCATGTGCAGCCACCTAATCCTGCCTCATAAGTGGGCCAGCCTTGGGTAGTCCAAGGCAGCAGCACAGCCCTCAAGCAACAGCCTGCCTGCTTCCTCTGAGTCTGAGTGCTCACTGCATAAGGGGGAGATGAGGAAGAGAGACTGAGTGAGGGAGGGAAGGAGAGACCGAGAAAACCCTACTAAATTAGTGATCAGGCTTGCCCCGCTTGTATCTTTGATGAGTGAGATCATGTTTGGCCACTCACATGATGCCAACGCCACAGCGACTGCAGTGAGGGCTGCTTGGAGGGAGAGGGCCGATAGAGGAATAGCAGATGTATAGTGTCTTGCGACGTTTTCCGTTTTGTCCCCTCCATCACCAGACGATTGACTAGTTGGGAAATGTTGCGTAAACATCTCAGTTACAGGAACACCACCTCCACAATAAGTACATCACATAACAGCAAAAAGGACAATGTCGATATGCAGGCCTTTGTGTTACTCAGAGGAGAGATGGTTCATTCGATCAATATCTTTACAGGACCTGAAAAGACGGAGCATTCATTGAGAGAAATCATGTTCATGTTGGCACATCAGAAGCCTTCTAAGTGCATAGAACATACACAGAMTATTTATTTTAAGCATAGTGTTCACTCCCAGGCGGTTAGGAGGAAGTCTCTAAGATAGAGCTTGGACAATATGGGCCATTAGAACAAGACAATTGATAGCTAAAACATTGAAAACAGTAGTTTCAAGGTTAACACAAAAGTGAACTGGTGCACACTAATGTTGTCATGATAATTGAGTCAATTTATCGTGATAGATATTTATTTTTTTAGGGCCTATAGTAGTTTGGTACACATCCCTCAGTGTATTTCTCTGTACGTGGAGTTCACTCTCACGCGGTTAGGCGGAAATCTCTGCCAGCTCTCCTCTCCTGGTGGAAAGTGACCCTGGCTCCCCTGGGGACTGTGTGTGTGTGTGTGTGTGTGTGTGTGTGTGTGTGTGTGTCTGTGTCTATCTTAAGCCACTTCGATCATGTCTGGTCACTCGTGCTCTTCTATCCACAGCACTTAAATCTGGTATCCACACCTCTGGGCCATCCAATATCCTGTATTTCCTGTTCCTACTGCACAGGACGGAAGCTTTGGTGCTGGCAGATTCTTGTTTACACGGTAGCATGACAAAAGAAAACAAATTGTATTACATCATATTGCCATTTGCTCTGGACTAATTTCACACCTGCCTACTTCATGTAGTTCAGTTGATGTGATTTCAATTGAACGCAAATTCAGTTGACACTCAAGGTACACTCCCATTGTCTCAGCCACTAACCCAGAGAGGAGGCGGAGTGAGATGACAGACAGGCAGGCGAGGGACACAGCAGTGGAAAAACATGAATGCACCATTTGCCTTTGAGTCATCCCCAACACACACACACACTGGGCTTCCGAGTGGCACAGCAGAAACCCTGGTTCAAATCCAGACTATCACAACCGGCCGTGATTGGGAATCCCATAGGGCGGCGCACAGTTGGCCCAGGGTCATCCGGGTTTGGCCGGTGTAGGCCGTCACTGTCAATAAGAATATGTTCTTAACTGACTTGCCTTTAAATAAAAAAATCTCACATTCAGAAAGTATTCAGACCCCTTGACTTTAAAACATTGGTTTGTTACAGCCTTATTCTAAAATGGATTACACACAGTTGAAGTGGAAGTTTACATACACCTTAGCCAAATACATTTAAACTCAGTTTCACAATTCCTGACATTTAATCCTAGTAAAAATTCCCTGTCTTAGGTCAGTTAGGATCACCACTTTATTTTAAGAATGTGAAATGTCCGAAAAATAGAAAAAGAGAATGATTTATTTCAGATTTGATTTTCTTTCATCACATTCCCAGTGGGTCAGACGCTTACATACACTCAATTAGTATTTGGTAACATTGCCTTTAAATTGTTTAACTTGGGTCAACCGTTTCAGGTAGCCTTCCACAAGTTCCACAATAAGTTGGGTGAATGTTGTCCTTTCCTCCTGACAAAGCTGGTGTAACTGAGTCAGGTTTATAGGCCTCCTTGCTCCAAACACTTGTTCAGTTCTGCCTACAAATTTTCTATATGATTAAGGTCAGGGCTTTGTGATGGCCACTCCAATACTGACTTTGTTGTCCTTAAGCCATTTTGCCACATCTTTGGAAGTATGCTTGGGGTCATTGTCCATTTGGAAGACCCATTTGCGAACAAGCTTTAACTTCCTGACTGATGTCTTGAGATGTTGCGTCAATATATCCACATAATTGTCCTGCCTCGTGATGCCATCTATTTTGTGAATGCACCAGTCCCTCCTGCAGCAAAGCACCCCCACAACATGATGCTGCCACCCCAGTGCTTCACGGTTGGGATCTTCGGCTTGCAAGCCACCCCGTTTTCCTCCAAACATAATGATGGTCATTATGGCCAAACGGTTCCATTTTTGTTTCATCAGAGGACATTTCTCAAAAAGTACAATCTTTGTCCCATGTGCAGTTGCAAACCATAGTCTGGCTTTATGGCGTTTTTGAAGCAGTGGCTTCTTCCTTGATGAGCGGCCTTTCAGGTTATGTCGATATAGGCTGGTTTTAATGTGGATATAGATACTTTTGTACCCGTTTCCTCCAGCATCTTCACAAGGTCCTTTGCTGTTGTTCTGGGATTGATTTGCACTTTTCACACCAAAGTACATTCATCTCTAGGAGACAGAAAAGCGTCTCCTTCCTGAGCGGTATGAGGCTGCGTGGTCCCATGGTGTTTATACTTGCGTACTATTGTTTGTACAGATGAATGTGGTACCTTCAGGCGTCGGAATTTGCTCCCAGGATGAACCAGACTTGTGGAGGTCTACAATTTTTTGCTGAGGTCTTGGCTAATTTCTTTTGATTTCCCATAATGTCAAGCAAAGAGGCACTGAGTTTGAGGTAGGCCTAAGAATACATCCACAGGTACACTCCAATTGACTCAAATGATGTCAATTAGCCAATCAGAAGCTTCTAAAGCCATGACATCATTTTCTGTCATTTTCAAGCTGTTTAAAAGGCACAGTCAATTTAGTGTATTAAACTCCTGGCCTACTGGAATTGTGATACAGTGAATTATAAGTGAAATAATCTGTCTGTTAATAATTGTTGGAAAAATGACTTGTGTCATGCACAAAGTAGATGTCCTAACCGACTTGCAAACACTATAGTTTGTTAACAAAAAATTTGTGGAGTGGTTGAAAAACGAGTTTTAATGACTCCAACATAAGTGTAAATCCGACTTCAACTGTACATACAATACTACTATTTTTTCCTCAATCTGAGCGCTTTGGGGCAGGTTTTCATCAAGGATCTCTGTACTTTGCTCCGTTCATCTTTCCCTCGATCCTGACTAGTCTCCGAGACCCTGCCGCTGAAATACATCCCCACAGCCTGATGCTTCCACCGCCATGCGTCACCGTAGGGATGGTACCAGGTTTTCTCCAGACATGACACTTGGCATTCACGCCAAAGAGTCACATCTTGGTTTCATCAGACCTGAGAATCTTGTTTCTCATGGTCTGAGAGTCCTTTAGGTGCCTTTTGGCAAACTCCAAGTGGGCTGTCATGTGCCTTTTACAGTGGAGTGGCTTCCATCTGGCCTCTACCATAAAGGCCTGATTTGTGGAGTACTGCAGAGATGTTTGTCCTTCTGGAAGGTTCTCCCATCTTCACAGAGGAACTCTGGAGCTCTGTGAGTGACCATCGGGCTCTTAGTCACCTCCCTCACCAAGGCCCTTCTCCCCTGATTGCTCAGTTTGGCCGGGCAGCCAGCTCTAGGAAGAGTCTTGGTGGTTCCAAACTTCTTCCATTTAAGAATGATGGAGGCCACTGTGTTCTTGGGGACCTTCAATGCTGCAGAAATGTTTGGGTACCCTTCCACAGAGGTGTGCCTCGACACAATCCTGTCTCGGAGCTCTACGGACGATTCCTTCGACCTCAATGCTTTGTTTTTGCTCTGACATGCACTGTCAACTGTGGGACCTTATATAGACAGGTGTGTGCTTTTCCAAATCAATTAAATTTACCACAGGTGGACTCCAAGTTGTAGAAACATCTTAAGGATGATCAATGGAAACAGGATGCACCTGAGCTCAATTTCGAGTCTCAAAACAAACGGTCTGAATACTAATGTAAATAAAGWWTCTGTTTTTATTTTTAATAAATTAGCTAAAATTTCTAAAAACCTGTATTCACGTCGTCATAATGGGGTATTATGTAGATTGATGAGGAAAACATTTAATAACATTTAGAATAAGGCTGTAACGTAACAAAAATGTGGAAAAAGTCWGTCTGAATACTTTACGAATGCACTGTATGTGGTAACACGTTTCATGCCAATAAAGCCATTTGAATTGAGAGAACGAGAAGAGGGCAAGAGGGAGAATGAGAAAAAGAGCCAGAGAACAAAGGGGAAGAGAACAGGCAATTAAGTAGAAAGCAATGAGAATCTACAGGAATTGAGTCATGTCAAAGTGCGTCACAATTTACACCATAGATTTACGCACGGAAGCATACATAACATTGKCATGTAGCCTCATCGGCATAGGCACACTGTACCCCGCCACACACTTATGAAAGCCTACATACACACAAAAGTCTCCAAGACATAAACACATGCATACGCACAAACAGCCTATAACATATAAAAGCATACTCACACAGACGRAATCACCCTGAAATAATGACTGGCAGTGGGTAAAGACCCCCTCCAAGCAGAATTCAGCCCCTCCCTCCCTCACTACGCTTGTTAAGGAAGCAACATTAGGAAACACTAACCCAGGGCAGGAAGATACTGTGTGGGTTTGGAGGATATCTAGTAGTCCTCCCCGGTGATGGGAGCTGACAGGGAAGGACCAGGGTGAACCACCCTAGTCCTTTCATTCAGTACAGGCCTCTGTTAGCTAACAGAGTGTGTGTGTGTGTGTGTGTGTGTGTGTGTGTGTGTGTGTGTGTGTGTTAGTCTGGGAGATGCCCCGAGATGCTTTACTCTCGCTGCTTCACTTTCTCTCCCTCTCTCTGCTGGCAGGCACGGGCATCCACTCAGCGACGCTCTGGCGACTCACACAGGAAGCCAAGCCAACCTCACACAGAGAAGAGAGGAAGCCAGACAGAGCAAGCCAGACAGAGAGCGAGCAAGACAGAGAGCGAGCCAGAGCGAACAAGCGAGCGAGAACAGAAGAGCGAGCCAGAGCGCAACAAGCGAGCGACACACAGAGCGAGAGAGACAGAGAGCGAGCCAAGCGAACAAGCGAGCGACACACAGAGCGAACAAGCGAGCGACAGAGGACAGAGAGCGCGAGCGCCGAGCCCCAGAGACAGAGAGCGCGAGCGCCAGAGACAGAGAGCGCCGAGCGCCAGAGACAAGAACAGAGAGCGCGAGCGCCAGAGACAGAGAGCGCGAGCGCCAGAGACAGGACAGAGAGCGCCAGAGACAGAGAGCGCCAGAGACAGAGACAGAGAGCGCCAAGAGCGCGAGCGCCAGAGACAGAGAGCGCCAGAGAGCAGCGAGCGCCAGAGAGGCGCGAGCGCCAGAGACAGAGAGCGCGACGCCAGAGACAGAGAGCGCGAGCGCCAGAGACAGAGAGCGCGAGCGCCAGAGACAGAGAGCGCCGAGCGACAGAGACAGAGAGCGCCAGAGACAGAGACAGACAGAGCGCCAGAGACAGAGACAGAGACAGACAGAGCGCCAGAGACAGACAGAGCCAGACAGAGCGCGAGCGCCAGAGCCAGACAGAGCGCGAGCGCCAGAGCCAGACAGAGCGCGAGCGCCAGAGCCAGACAGAGCGCGAGCGCCAGAGCCAGACAGAGCGCGAGCGCCAGAGCCAGACAGAGCGCGAGCGCCAGAGCCAGAAGAGCGCGAGCGCCAGAGCCAGACAGAGCGCGAGCGCCAGAGCCAGACAGAGCGCGAGCGCCAGAGCCAGACAGAGCGCGAGCGACAGAGCCAGACAGAGCGCGAGCGACAGAGCCAGACAGAGCGCGACAGAGCCAGACAGAGAGCGACAGAGCCAGACAGAGAGGAAAAGGAGGATAGTACATGCAGCCAGACAGTACTTTTTAGAGAAGAAGAGAGAGAGAAGCTCTTTGCTGCCTACATGGCTGAATGGGATCTGCATATTCAGTAGGCATGTTGTTCCCACATCATGTACTGTGATAACATTAACTCAACACACCATCTACAAAGATGCTGGATGCTACCAACAATGTCAAACTGTGTCTGTCCGCAGCGCACCCATTTAGGCCTATCTGACATGAATGAGCACATGAACAAACTCATGAATGAATAAACTACATATTACTTTGTTCTTCTACAACCACAGAGAAGCCCAAGCTGCCTACAGTACAGTGTTGCTCTGTTTGTCAACCAAAAATAGCTCCCTGGTATTGTGAATGCCTTTGAGTGCATTGTGGGTCAGGACACTGCAACAGAGCACACACAGAGAAGGTGTTGATAATGCTGTTGTCACCAATGACACAATTAAACACTGGTCTGTATCACCACCTGGTGGACTATACATGTTACACATCATGAAGTCTACCCGGGAAACTCAGACAGCGCACCATTACACACACACACACACACACACACATTCTGGTGGTCAGTCCAAGGACATGTTCATTAGGGCACACAGTAAGGGAAAATTAAAACGGTTTCTTATTGGAAAAGACCCCGTTTCACTCAGTTTTGGAGCGTTTCCTTTTGTTTCATGCCTACTGAAGATGAGCTCAGTTATAGCCAGATGAAAATGACATCTGACTGTGCTGATTGGCTGTGAGGGAGAGAGTGCTGGTGGGTAGAAGGGTTCTTACCGTAGTGGCTGTGTAGAGGGCCTGGCCCACCTCTATGACCGCTGGGGCAGTGGTCTGGGTGTCTGCCACCATGGGACTGATCTATGGGGAGGGAGGAGAACAATGGTGTGAAGCATTAGGAATACAAACACCACCTGTATGCATTATGGATGCATTTATAGGAACAGRAATTTTACATTGGCTGAATCAAATGTGAAGTCAGTGGGAAGATGATTGTGTTTATTCATGTGCTGTTATGTCTGTTGCCCTCTGACCTCTATAGCCCCAGACTGGGCGGAGTGGAGGTGAGGTCCTCGGGGGTAGATGTCTGTCAGGTGAGGAGGGGGGTCGGGGGTGACCCGCTGGCTGTGTTTGCTCAGGACCTCACGGTAGTCAAAAGAATCAAAGTTGGTCTTCCACATTAAAACCTGGGGGCGGTAGGTAGCCTCGCGGTTAAGAGCGTTGGAAGGTCGTTGAGCCAAAAGGTCGCTGGTTCTAATCCCCAAGCAGACTAGGTTAAAAATATGCTGATGTGCCCTTGAGCAAGGAACTTAACCCTGATTGTTCCTGTAAATGGCTCTGCTAAATGACAAATGTAACTGTTGATAGATGTGAGCCATTAGGGCAGGGAACCAGCTCATCATTGCAAATAAGTCGATTTTTTATTTAACTAAGTCAGATAAGAACAAATTCTTATTTACAATGACAGCCTACCCCGGCCAAACCCTCSTCTAACCCGGACGATGGGAGAATATGGTAGTCAGTCCGGAGCATACAGAGATCTACTACCTGCATTTTTCCAATAAGAACACTGATCAGATTTAGATTTTATGTAGAAAAATATTTTGCTGGTSTTCCTTACTGAGCTATCTGCTTCCCTTCATACCATGAACACACAGTTAGTCCACCCACCTGAGCATCACAACCCCCTGAGGCGAAGAAGTCTCCTCCCCTGGAGAAGGCCACAGTCAGGACAGGACCCTAAGAGTCAAAACAACTAGACCCCTTCAAAATCACAGACACTACAACATAAGACAACATAACATAAGAGATCATGATAGCTCATTGCTTCAGATGTTCAGATCATAGAATTTAATTACTAATAATAATAAAATAATCTAGCAATTCTATTTCTATAGTCCAGATGGGTATGTCTATAGAAATGTTTGTGATCATACGCACGTCCTTAGGTTCTGGGCTAATAAACAATGCCAGTAAAGAACAGGAAGACTTGCACACCGTTTACGCTCCCAATTCACTGCTTTACTGACTACGTTTCCAAAGCGGATCTTCGTCAGGTMGAGTGCTCACGTCCCACCTCACATGACCATTAAACACACGACACATGGTGGGTGTGGAAACAATTCACTTTAATTAAATCACTGATGCACATAAAGGATTGGTCATAAACAATTATATTTGGCATCATTCCGTGTTCCACAAAAAACGTGGTATACTGGATCAAGTGTATTTGTGGTCTATGCTATGTAGGAAAAACAAAATAAGCTCTGAAAACAAGGATAGCAAAACAAGGAGTAAAAACAGGAATAGAGGTCGACCGATTATGATTTTAACGCCGATACCGATTGGAGGTCCAAAAAAAGCCGATACCGATTAATCTGACGATTTATATATATATATATATATATATATGCAATAATGACAATTACAACAATACTGACTGAACAATGAACACTTATTTTAACTTAATATAATATATCAATAAAATCTATTTAGTCTCAAATAAATAACGAAACATGTTGAATTTGGTTTAAATAATGCAAAAACAAAGTGTTGGAGAAGAAAGTAAAAGTGCAATATGTGCCATGTAAAAAAGCTAACGTTTAAGTTCCTTGCTCAGAACATGAGAACATATGAAAGCTGGTGGTTCCTTTTAACATGAGTCTTCAATATTCCCAGGAAGGAAGTTTTAGGTTGTATTATTATAGGACTATTTCTCTCTATACCATTTGTATTTTATATACCTTTGCCTATTGGATGTTCTAATAGGTACTGCCAGTATTGCCAGCCTAATCTCGGGAGTTGATAGGCTTGAAGTCATAAACAGCGCAATGCTTGAAGCATTGCGAAGAGCTGCTGTCAAACGCAGTAAAGTGCTGTTTGAATGAATGCTTACTAGCCTGCTGCTGCCTACCACCGCTCAGTCAGACTGCTCTATCAAATCATACAGTTAATTATAATAACACAAAGAAATACGAGCCGTAGGTCATTAATATGGTCAAATCCGGAAACTATCATTTCGAAAATAAACATTTATTCTTTCAGTGAAATACAGAAACGTTCCGTATTTTATCTAAGGGTGGCATCCATCAGTCTAAATATTCCTGTTACATTGCACAACCTTCAACGTTATGTCATAATTACGTAAAATTCTGGCAAATTAGTTCGCAACGAACCAGGCGGCCCAAACTGTTGCATATACCCTGACTCTGTTGCACAGAACGCAAGAGAAGAGACACAATTTCCCTAGTTTAATAATCGCCTGCTAACATACATTTCTTTTAACTAAATATGCAGGTTTAAAAAATATACTTCTGTGTATTGATTTTAAGAAAGGCATTGATGTTTATGGTTAGGTACATTTGTGCAACATTTGTGCTTTTTTCGCAAATGCGCTTTTGTTTAATCATCCCCCGTTTGGCGAAGTTGGCTGTCTTTGTTAGGAAGAAATGGTCGTCACATAGTTCGCAACGAGCCAGGCGGCCCAAACTGCTGCATATACCCTGACTCTGTTGCACAGAACGCAAGAGAAGTGACACAATTTCCCTAATTAAAAGAAATTCATGTTAGCAGGCAATATTAACTAAATATGCAGGTTTAAAAATATATACTTGTGTATTGATTTTAAGAAAAGCGTTGATGTTTATGGTTAGGTACACATTGGTGCAACGACAGTGCTTTTTTCGCTTGTTAAATCACCCGTTTGGCGAAGTAGGCTGTGATTCAATGATAAATTAACAGGCACCGCATTGATTATATGCATCGCAGGACAAGGTAGATAAACTAGTAATATCATTAACCATGTGTAGTTAACTAGTGATTATGTTAAGATTGATTGTTTTTTATAAGATAAGTTTAATGCTAGCTAGCACCTTACCTTGGCTCCTTGCTGCACTCGCATAACAGGTAGTCAGCCTGCCACGCAGTCTCGTTGTGGAGTGCAATGTGATCGGCCATGATCGGTGTCCAAAAATGCCGATTGTTATGAAAACATGAAATCGGCCCTAATTAATCGGCCATTTCGATTAATCGGTCGACCTCTAAACAGGACTCTTAAATAGAGAAAGCCTGTGCATAATCATGGAGGCTCATCACAACATCAGCTCTGAGAGCAGTACACTGGTATCGAGCTTCCAAGGTAATCTAGTTTTTTTTTTTTTCGTTTTTTTTTACTGTTGCCTAAGTTTAAACTTGGACCCATTTGACCATATGTACCTGTGTGATTAATTATAGATTGACTATGTGCAAAAGGGAATTGAATTGTTTCCACACCCACACTGCGTCATGTGCGTCATGGTCATGTGAGGTCAAAAGCGTATATTTGGGGATGTGAGCACTCAGTCTGTTTGACCTGATGAAGATCCGTTTCGGATCGAAACGTAGTGAATAAAGAGATGAATTGGGAGCATAAACAGTGTATGGGCCTTCTTCTTCTTTTCAGATGGGCGTGTCCACATACTGTAGCATAAAGAACAGCCTTAGCGTGGTCCTAAATGTGGCCTAAGCATTACCTTGTGTCCGTGGAGGGTGTAGATGAGGCGTCCCTCCAGCAGGTCCAGGATCTTCACTGTGCAGTCACTGGAGCCACTGATCAGATAGTTTCCAGACGGGTGGAAGGAAAAGCAATTGATCCCTGCACTGTGGACTGATACCAAAGACAGAGGTTTATGTGTGTAGACATTGAACGTGGCCTCTCTAATACAGGAAGATTGGTTGCCAGGTGTGTTTCTAGTAAAGTACACTCTAAAATAGAAAAAGATTGGGCAACCAGGCTGTCATTCAGTAGAATTCTTAAGCCTTTTAAAAGCTTGTTACCTTGGTAATGCTGGAGCAGTTTGTTTGTCCGTATGTCCCAGATCTTCAGCGTGTTGTCTGCTCCTGAGGATGCTATGCAGGTRCCACTGGTGTTGAAGTCTACAAATGTTGCTGATCTAGGAAGGTGGAGGGATATGGCTACTACTTATCAAAGGTGTCAATCATGTTAGGTGGTTCCAAATATAAAATGCAATACAACAGCACCACCATGTGGTCATGTAGAAAACCCTTGAAAGTGGTTAGACTCCCCTCCCCCCGACTGACAGTCATCGTGTTACATCAATATAAACTGACTTTATTTTATTACAAATGCCAAATAATACAATGACAGGTTTTCATATGGCCTTCATCAAATATATAAAATAAGTATCTTTCTTACCCTCCATACTCTGTGAAGCAGTTGATGCATTGTTTGGTGGAGGTGTCCCACAGCCGCACTGTGCGGTCGTCACCACAGGAGGCAATTAGACGGCYGTCAGGAGAAAACCTGAATGACAAAACAGTTACAGCGCAGACAGACCAACAATCTTTGGACGTAGTTTTGATTAAGGAGAAAAAATGTAATCGAATCAGTTACATATCGGGATATTATTTSAGGGTATATTATATAGTTYGACAATATTGCAATATTAATTTTGCGCTAGTTGGCTGTACCTGCACCAAAACTCGCAGTATTTGTCCTTCATAGCTTGTTCTCCATCTTCTTAAATAAAGAACCAATATGTTTTCAGCACTTTTAAAACCATGACTGAGTATCGTGACTAGTTCTCATGGTTCTCTGTTGTCCCACTGCAGCAGACATACGGYGAGCAACATGTTYGGAATATCAAAAATGTGCAATCTGTTTCCCCCTTTAGGGACTGCAGGGTTCAAATCCCAGTGTGGCCACATTACTTGCAAAGTTACATACGTAGACTTTCTGGAAGGGATGTGCATCTTTCCCTTTCAAGACGATTTGACGCATCTAGATACATGGGCTCCGATACCATACGTTTCAGTTTGAAACGATTCGTTGCGATTAGAGGAACAAATCGATGCAGATCTATCCAAGCTCACCTGTGTGTGTGTGTGTGTGTGTGTAAATTATATTTATGTATATGGTGTATGTAGGCACCTGAGCTGAGCCATAAAGGAAACTGGGGAGCTACTGTCAGGCTGCATCACCGCCTGATATGGCAACTGCACCGCCCTCCAGAGGGTGGTGCGGTCTGCACAACGCATCACCAGGGGCAAACTACCTGCCCTCCAGGACACCTATCGCACCCAATGTCACAGGAAGGCCAAACAGATCATCAAGGACAACAACCACCCGAGCCACTGCCTGTTCACCCCGCTATCATCCAGAAGGCGAGGTCAGTACAGGTGCATCAAAGCTGGGACCGAGAGACTGAAAAACAGGTACCATCTCAAGGCCATCAGACTGTTAAACAGCCATCATTAAACACAGAGAGGCTGCTAAAAACACTTCAGTGAACCGGAAATTCATAACGTTTGAGTTGATTTTCTGACCGATGAATGCTACATTTAGGTCAGTATGGGGTCCCGCAGACCKATGCGCTCACTCACATCTTGAACCGGGGACCGATGCAGATCGGTGAATYGTTATAGCCCTACTTTATTGTGTAAACCAACCACAAACACGCACACATACAGACAGTTGTTGGTTCAGTACCTGGCGCAGCGGACCCAGTTGGTGTGCTGGTTGAGTGAGTAGACAAAACGTTGTCTGTGGACACTCCACACCTTGACAGACTTGTCGTCTGACGCAGTCACTAGCCTCTGGCCGTCGTGAGAAAAGCTGACACTGCGTACTGTAGCCGTGTGGGCTTTGAACACCATCGACTCTCCTTTACTGAAGAACACACAGGAAAGAAAGAGACAAGTGCTCAGAGAGGGAAATATAGGTAACAAACATCTAAAAGCAATGCACTAAGGTGAATCTAGCAGGTAATGTTCAATGCTGTGCGAGGRGACATTAAAGTTAGGTAGGCACTAGCTACAGAATACAATATCTCAGGTTCAAATGTCAATGAAGTTGGCTAGTCTAGGCACTAGCTAAAGGTTGTTGCAATCTTAATGACAACTGTCAGAGACTGCATGAAAGGGGCATCTAAAGCCAGATGTGGGTGTGGTCCTCTGTAGCTCAGTTGGTAGAACATGGCTCTTGCAACACCAGGATAGTGAGTTTGATCCCCGGGATATCAGGTGCTTCTCTCTCCACTCACATGCTGGGCGTCCACAGCCGTACAGTCTTGTCCTGGGATGCAGAGACGACCAGATCTCCCACAGGGGAGAACTGRACCCCTGTGATGACATCTTTGTGTCCAAAAAAACGGAACGCCCTGGCCTTAGGGTTCAGATTCCAAATCATCAGGGTCTTATCTGCAGACCCTGAGGCTGAGAGGAACATGGATGGAGACACAATGAACATGATGAGATAAGAATAGAAAAATCAATACACAAGTATATATTTTTAAACCTGCATATTTAGCTAAAAGAAATCCAGGTTAGCAGGCAATATTAACCAGGTGAAATTGTGTCATTTCTCTTGCGTTCATTGCAYGCAGAGTCAGGGTATATGCAACAGTTTGGGCYGCCTGGCTCTTTGCGAACTAATTTGCCAGAACTTTACGTAATTATGACAACATTGAAGGTTGTGCAATGTAACAGGAATATTTAGACTCATGGATGCCACCCGTTAGATAAAATACGGAACGGAATAAACGTTTTGTTTTCGAGGTGATAGTTTCCGGATTAGTCAAAGGTATATGGTTTAGAGAGAAATAGTCGACGCGTTATAATTCCTGTAATAACTTGGGGCTGAATTTGAAAGGGGTTCCTTCGTTATTTTACCGTTCATGTCTTCCATAGAGAATGTCTTGATCTACTTCAAATAAGGTCTGTGTTTCGTGCAGGCTTAAACCGCCTCGACGTTTTGATACCCATGTAAATCTCACTAGGATAAGGTAACGTTTGTCAACATATTTTCATAAATCCACTCTACAATTTTTTTTATCTTGGCTTATATTTAGCCAATATTGATCAGAGTTACCTTGTCCTATGGATATCTACACAGTTATAAAATTGGCACGGTGATGTAAGCCTACACGAAACACAGACCTTAATTTAAGTGAATCTAAAAAATATCCTATGGAATAAATGAAGGAACCGCTTTTCAGATTTTGCTAGGTGTCATGGGAATTATGACTCGCACTTTGGTTGTCAATTCTTACCATGCCCATTATTAAAATAGGATTTCCTGCATATAGAAATTAAAGTTTTTGTTTTCAACATTCATCACAGGTAACTTAAACTCTATTTGTATTCAAACAGTTGAGAGTATTTGTCTCCTAAGCAGACTCTTCAGTATCATTGTCACTTCAGAGCTGTGTGCGTGTGTGTATTTATGTATTATATTAAGTTAAAATAAAAGTGTTCATTGTTCATTCAGTATTGTTGCAATTGTCATTATTACAAAAATGTGTGTGTGTGTATATGATTCTTTTTTTTAAATAAATCGGCCGATTAATCGGTATCGGCCTTTTTTGTCCTCCAATAATCGGTATCGGCATTGAAAAATCATAATCGGTCGACCTCTAATCTATACCCAGCTGTTTGTGTTTGGAATTGAAGTCTGCACAGGTGACAGCMTCTTTGTGGCCCTTGAAGTGTCGCTCGAGGGTGGGGTCCTCCTGCAATGACAGAGTTCACCACAGGGTCAGGTATGGCTGGCATGCCAAAGTTGCCAAGTATGAGAAAACATTGAATGCCATACTATACCACTAAAATTGTGTTAGCTAAATTTACTAGTTAGGTTGAGTTAGGTTGCATGATTTAGGTTTAGGGAAACTACTTCGAATGTGACTTAACTTTAATTAGCTATGCATTACAGACAATCAGTATTCTTTCGAAATGGTAGCCAAATTAATTAGCTACTGCAAGTAACTTTGAGTAATTTCTAATTAAAGCTCTGGATAAAACTCGGCTGATATGACAATACTGCCTATCCAACAACCAAGATAAGATACTAGACAGCTAGTTAAATCCTATTAGCTAACTACCTTTCAGATAACTAGCTAGCATGCTCATCGGAAGGACAGTCAAGCTTTAGTTAGCTCGCACCACCGATATAATACCAAAGTAAGCAGCACACTTACCATAACTGATGCCATTTAATGCATTGATTACGATAATCCTTACATTTGCGGYGCATTTGCTTTTTGAAAGATTAGCGGGGAAAGTTGGTGCGTCCAACTCATGACTTCCATCTGTCTGCCAGTCAAAGTGAAAAACATAGTGCACGCCCACTTTCTCAGACTTTGCTAGTCGAGCGCCGATACGCTAATCRGCCAATTTTTATCAAAATACAAACACGAGTTTGGCTCATGCAGTTAACCTTAAYCAGTTCCACAGAAGCCTTGGTTAAATCAGTTAAATATGAATGAAGTGGTCGTTGTTGTTAGTTAATTGCTACTAGCAACCACTGAGCTGTAATAAGAACTAGCAACTCTAGATTTAGGAGAGAAGAAAAAGAAACAACCAGGGAGGAGCTAAACGTATTCTGCTGCTAAGCAACTACATCAAACTGTGGAACGGTAGAAACCGACATCGTTAAAACAGCGTCATTGATTGGTCAATGATCGCTCTCGGCTCAATCAGCGCCAAGTTTGTTAAACTTGGAACTTTGTGTTTGGTTTTTCTCTATTCGSTTTGAAAATATGTCGACCAAGAGCAGTATCGGCAACACGGAGGTAAATATAGCTAGCTATAGTTTTAGCGAGTTGTACATGTAACAGCCCAGGTTGGTGGGTGTCAATGGTGCTGTTAGCTATCAAGGCATTGCCAAGCCAACAGTGTTTCTGTTGAGCAGAAACGTTAACCCCTTCTGCTGTTTGTAACCATATTAGCTAGTTAAATTAGTTGATTGAGGAAAAAGTTACGTAACTATTTTTGCCATCATAGCTAGTTAACGTTAGATATTCGTCAACAAATTAGCTAACTACTGTAGCTAGCTAACGTTAGCATGTTAGACTTCCAAAACGTGTCTTTTTAATTAGCTAATGTTAGCTRGTTTCCTGRGTTGACTTGACAGACACCTTTCATAAACATGTACTAAACATGGAAGGGTATGACCACGGATAAAACAAGGAATATTTGGTATGACTGACAAAACAGTTCAGCTGCTGAAAGGGCTGCTTTGTCCAGAGGCAGACATTGCTAACTAGAGTTAGCTAGGCCTTTATGCAGGCTCACTGGAKAAATCCTATCTCCATGGGTAATGTAATGTGCTTAATGTTTTCTACAGCTTGGTAAAACAGGAAGTARCTACCATGACAACACAGCAAATCACAAATGTTTGTGTATTCCCCATCTCACAGTACATGAAAAGGAGAATACCTCAGAACCCCAAATATCAACATGTGAGGACAAGGCTAGACACAGGTATTATTCCACAACTCAGGTTATTCAAGTGTTATAGCATTGGCTACCAGTGCCAAAGGACTCGGAGATGCATCATACTTATTGACATTTATCAGTAGATCGTATTGATGTATACATAACATTATCTTCAATGTTGTGAAACCTGTTGTCATTTGAAAGGATGCAGCCTGACGAAGTATGTGGAGAGGCTGGAGGAGATAAAGAAAAGTAAGTTACATTTCATGACAGACTTTTGAGATTGGGTCAGGGTGGTTAAGAAATCTTAACTCCCGAGTGGTRCAGCGGTCTAAGGCACTGCATCGCAGTACTAGAGGCGTCACTACAGACCCTGGTTCGATCCCGAGTTGTATCACAACCGGCCGTGATCGGGAGTCCCATAGGGCGGYGCACAATTGGCCCAGCGTTGTCCGAGTTAGGGGAGGGTTTGGCCGKGGTAGGCCGTCATTGTAAATAAGAATTTGTTCTTAACTGACTTGCCTAGTTAAATAAAATGTACAATTACAAGGGAGTTGAGTGRCGACAAGTGTGGGCGGACTGGAGCTCCAACTACATCGAGTCGCTGTCAGTCGATACTTGTAAACATTTAAAATCTTACCGTGTACCTATGTTTCTCCTGAGTAAAGTCAGGCCTTTCTTTGTTTCTGGAAATCCATACTTTTTTATCTGAAGTTTTGGTGCCATTTTAGAGCAAYGGAAATGTTGAAACAGGCGATGGTTGTATATCACAAGTTTTATTAAAAAGTTTGCATTTCAGCAAACCAAGAAAGGCCCGACTTTACACAAAACAAACATAGGTACACTGTAAGTGTTTAAGATTTTACAAGTATCGACTGACAGCTACTCGACGTAGTCAGAGCTCCAGTCCGCCCACATCTTCGTCATTCAACTCCCCACTGGGCAAAATCTGTTTGTGTTTCTATGTCGTTTCAACAAAAAAATTCAATGGCATGATGTTGAATCAACATGGAAACTGATTTGGATTTGCAAAAAGTAATCAACTTAAGGGAGTTGTCTTTTTTACAGCCAACTTTTAACCTAAATCCAATGACACGGTGAAATGTTTAGTTAATTTTACGTTTAATTCAAGTTCGTTGACAACTCAATCAAATGTTAATCAAAACTAGACATTGAAATGATTTCTTTGTCCAGTGGRTCTCTTGAGAGGTGAGATTTCTCAACAAGGCCCAGGGGGCCTCATTAGGATTGTATTGGCTGAAATCTACAACATGACTGTCACAATTAGTATTTAGCTCCAGTTCAATATTTCCAAACAGGTGTACCTGCATTTTGTTCCTATTACTAAAACAAGGAGCAGTGGACAGTGTTAGACTACTTGAGTTGAGGGGGGGTGCAACTCAGCATTTTCTGTCTTTAAAGAACAGTTGTGGTCCACTATCACATTCTGTTTGGTGTTTTACTTCATGCACTTTCATGGGAGAAGCCATGTACTGCTGATATTTTACAACCTGGTGACCGGGGCTATCTGAGAGAATAAGCACRTTGTCTGTTGTGGCCATTTTGTTTCTGTCTTTTCTGATTTCTCAGGGATAAGCAACACTGATTCCTTCATTCGGCAGTGGGCGATTGTGTTGTYCACAATAATTTCTCTGTCAGGGCTGATGTAGGAGGTATTAGGCTACATTGTGCGGGTGCCAACAGAGACAGTGGATGGTGTGATAGTCAGGTCACACTTTGGGTCACACTTTGGTCAATGCCAATGTTAAAAGAGGGCTGAGCAGCCAGTATTGAGCACAGGTGTCTTACCATCTGCCCCAGAGCTGTAATGTTATGGAGATGGGCACAGTGGAGTTGAGATTTAGTGATATGTTGGGACAAGGGGAGGATGAGCAAAGGATTGATGTGCATGACCCAGGTGAGATATACTGCGTGAGGGGCCTGAGATTGACTTGGTACTTGTAGGATAGTTGTAAGAGAGAATACTGGTGAGGGGCCTGAGATTGACTTGGTACTTGTAGGATAGTTGTAAGCGAGAATACTGTGAGGGGCCTGAGATTGACTTGGTACTTTAGGATAGTTGTAATAGAGAATACTGTTGAGGGGCCTGAGTTGACTTGGTACTTGTAGGATAGTTGTAAGGAGGAATACTGGTGAGGGGCCTGAGATTGACTTGGTACTCTTAGGATAGTTGTTAATAGAGAATACTGTTGAGGGGCCTGAGATTGACTTGGTACTTGTAGGATAGTTGTAAGAGAACATCTTCAGGGTTTCTCCATGTCTTTTGCTCTCATTATTTTGAGAGAAACTGAAAATGTATTTGATTAGATTACAGGTACAGAAAGGATGAACTCTTCAAAAGGCTTAAAGTTACAACATTTGCACAGTTGGTGAGTGAAACAGTATTATGTCAGTGATGGCAAAGACATGTTTTTTATTCTCAGTTGCATCTGCTTTTTTGTTTTTGTGGAAGTAGCCTACATGTTATTCAATCACTCGTTTATCTTATCATTTTTTTTAAATCAGGTAATTCAGGTAGCATCGGTTTCGGACCTGAATGAAAGTGAGTGTGATGGCGAAACACCAAGGCTGGAAGGTAAGAAGATTTGTTTTTTGACAAATAGGRCACTATTGATGTTTTGTACCATTATCGATTTGATCTGGAGCCCCAGTTTACGTTTTAAATTAACTGAGAATTCCCATCAACTCTGAGTCAAATCAAAATGTTCTTGGTAAACAACAGGTGTAGACTAACAGTGAAATGCTTACTTACGTGTCCTTTTTCAACAATGCAGAGTTAAATATATAAAATGGAAATGGTGACACAAGGAATAAATACACAGTGAATAATGAGTAACATGGCTATATACAGGGAGTACTAGTACGAAGTCAATGTGCAAGGGTACGAGGTAATTGAGGTAGCTATGCGCATATATGTAGGGTTAAAATGACTAGGCAACAGGATAGATAATAGACAGTAGTAGCAGCGGGTAACCATTTGATTAGCTCTTTAGCAGTCTGGTTTAGCAGTCTGGTTTAGCAGTCTTATTTGGGGGTAGAAGCTGTTCGGGGTCCTTTGGGTTCCAGACTTGGTGCACTGGTACCGCTTGCCATGCGGTAGCAGAGAGAACAGTCTATGACTTGGGTGGCTGGAGTCTTTGACAATTTTTAGGACCTTTCTGCAGTTGCCTTAAACGTTGATTTTAATGAACATTGAGGCAGTACTGTAACTGTACAGCAACGTCTCTATGCTTTATTTCCACCTGAAGCTGACATGGAGCGTCTGTTTGAGCAGACCAACGGTTCCCCCCTGCCTACGCCCACACCCGCTCAGTTCTTCGACAACAACAATGACGCAGGGGACGCTGGCTACTCCCCCAGGTCGACACTTCAAAGGTAACTCCCAGCACCCCACTTTGAACAGCATTACACACACACCAGGATTTTCCATTTTCCCTACCAACGACACACACCTGTTCTCAATGACCTCCACTGATGTGTACTCTCACTCAAAGCCCACATACGTAACCACAACCCATAACCCCAGGCACAGCTGTATCCCTCTCAGCATTCAACCCACACATCTATCTGAATATCCCAGCAGAGTTCTCTCCCCCTCGACAACCCTCCTTACCCCTTCATTGTGTACGATATTTGATAGCAGCTTTTTCCCTAGGGTCCAAGCTCCGTTGCCCCCTCACTAGAACAGAAGGTTGTAACTCTATCGCATCCCTGGGGACTCCCTAAAACCATGGCATTAGATCACCTTCACTGGCAAGCTAAACCTCCACAGCCTGGCTAAAGTGACAGAGCTGGGATTGTACAGAGTTGAGCTCGGTTCCATTTGGAATACTGTAACTGATGATTCAATGTCACAGACATTATAGAATGAAAGTTATGTCATTCTCACAATATTTTGAGTTGGAAGGTTTGGTGTTTTTTCGCATACAGAAAAAGTGTCCCTGACCCGTGTAYACCCTGTCACTTTTGACTCTCACTACAGTGTAATAAGCGGGGTGGGAGAGCTGGATCTGGATAAGAACGGTCAGAAGACAGTGACTCTGACAACCGTGTCCAGCCCTCGGCTTCCAGATGGACCCTACCCAGACTGCCCCTACCTGCTGCTGGACGTCAGGGACAGAGAGCAGTACGACCAGTGTCACATCATCAGCGGTAGGGGGACCATAGAARTACAATGAATAGAATTCTAATTCCAGACATAGAATGAATAGATTTCAGACACTAAATATAATTAATGGAATTCYGAGCCTTACCCCACCAGGGGCTTTKTAAATRCATAGTATATCTGATCACATGAAAATGATAGCCATCATCAGGATTGCCATTTCATAATATCATCTTTAGAATTGAAATTATATTGGCCAGAACTTTGTAACCAGAGTAGCAAATGATGGCAGTAGTTATGAAACTTATAGGACTGGATATTAACTGTTTGTCCTTGATGGTATTATTTTTAGGGGGCTTTTCACCCCAATGTAATATTGTACGTATTTGTGACATCTCACATTTATTTTCCTCAGCATACAGTTACCCCATCGCAACCCTCTCAAGAACAATGAATCCCTACACCAAGGAGGTGCTGGATTATGTATCCTTCCACCAAAACAAATAACTGTATTATTATTCCATAACTCACATTACCAGGCAATCTGAAATGGGCCAAAACACACTAGTAAACTATCCATATACTGTACATGTTTGAATATCCATTTGTTTGCCTCACTGTTGTACTGTGATCCCATTAATCTTGACTTGATGTAGAAAAATGTTTCTGGTAAGATCATCATCGTATATGATGAGGATGAGAGGATAGCTGCCCAGGCAGCCACTGCCATGTGTGAGCGGGGCTTCCAGAAYCTCTTCATGCTATCTGGAGGTCAGTTGATGATGTATTGTAGGCAAGTAATGGCTCAAGTGGAAGCTTTGGAATCAGTGCAATGTCACACTCCACCCCCCAGGCCTGAAGGTGATTGCGCAGAAGTTTCCAGAGGGGATGACAACAGGCACCATCCCGGCGTCGTGCCTCCCGTCTCCCAAGGCGACAGCGGGCAGGAAGCGCTACACCCACAGACAGGTTTTCATGCCAGCCGATAGGAAGTGGAGGTTCACCTCAGACGACATGGCCAACATCCAGGCACACTTGGAGGAGATGCTCGTTCCCTCGGACACCAACAGTAAGGCACATTTAACAGCTAACAGGCTCACAGAAAAGACMGTTTAGACTCCAACGGGAAGGCTATGCCAACAGCTATCTGACTCCAACAGGAAAGCATCACTCCCTGATCTGTTGCTTTGGGTAGTAACAACAACYTACCAGTAGATGGTGATAACATGTAGAAAAAGCAAACAGCTGGGATGGCCTTTTGGTAGCCCCCCCCTCCCACACACACCTTGTGCAACATTTTAGTGCCCCCCCTCTTGATGGTGAATAAAAATGTACAATTTAAAGATCATTTCCTGCAATTCTACACATTTAGCCATTGGGCAGAGAGAAAAAAGTTAGTTTTGCAGGAATTTTGCTGTATTTCTAGCCATTATGTCCTGGGGTTTAGAAGTGTCTGTAGTTTTGAAGCAAATTTCCTACAATTCTACACATTTTGCCATAACTTATGCCATGTAATATGGTATATGAATGACAATGACTAACAAAATCAACAGGGGGCCCCTGAGGTCAGGGCACTGCCCTGTGTGCCCGGTTGGTATTCAGCCATGAATACGTTTAGATAGCTGACTAGACTAACTACCAATCTAAAAATTGGCTAATTTAGTGACTGTCAGTGACTGACATAACAAGAAAAACTGCTGTATGATGCACAAACACATTCCAAAATTGCACCTGGTGTATTCTACTATTCCTAAGTGACCGCTTATGCCTGGAGCCAGCTGGGGTGTTCAGGTGTTTGTTCCAGCCCTAAACACCCCATTAGCTCAAAGGGTTGGCCACCCTTGACAATGACGTGGAGAATAATTTCCTGAAAGCTTGTTACTTTTTATAGATGTATGACTGTCTTTGTGTGTGTGTTTTCTAGGCGGGTTCAGCAGCCGCATGTCCACCAGCAGTGCCCAGTCCAAAGCGTCCAGCGCTCGGAGTCTACGCACTTCCTCTCTAGCCGGCTCTGAAACCGCCAGATCCCAGAGCAGCCGACCGTGGAAATAACCCTTAACCCAAATAAAGTCTTATTTCACTACCACCGCCCATGTGCCCCTCTGTGAAAGGGGAACGCCCCCTCCCCAGGGATACCCAACTGTAGTCCTCAAGGGCCCAAATCTGCTTTATTGTAGGATAATAGAAATTGGTGTGTTGATTTTGAATTTGTTGCACAATGAATATAAAAGAATGTCATCAGTGATCGTAAGATGATAATTTATGGATTTGCCTTGTACTCTATCGTTAACTCACAGATGTTGCTTTCCTAAAATGACTAGTGTTCAGTTCGCSCTCTGGCTCTGTCTCTGTGTGTGATGCCTGTCATTGATAAAAAACAGTCAGACATTGATCGTGTCCATCTCCATCAACCCTCATTAACTTAAGRTCATTTCACTTGGTAGCAGGGTACTAAAATGATATCCCATATGCTTTGTTGTACATTACGCATAACCAGAAGTGATTATTGTTGTTCGAGGGCATTCTCTATTTTAAGAGGTGAAATGTAATATTTTTCATGTGATATTTTCTCGAAGGGGAACTTCCTCCTGGAATATTGTGATATAAATTGAAGTGAGAGGCTCAGAAGCTCTACATGTTTGTGTCTGTTCTCAAGATTTGAGTGATGTCATGCAGCCTATGATGAAACATCATCATGGTGTAGTAGGGCATTATGGGATGGTAGTCATGGTTACCCCGAGGAGAGCATCTTGATACGTCCRATAAATGTGAAACAGTATTTGTGCTTTGAGGTTGTGAACTTTGTTGTATTTTCTTTGTCAGCGATTGTTGAGGTGAATATAAATTGCAGGGTCTTGTGCATTTACTGTAAAACATGGTATTTTGAGGAGTACAATACCTTTGAGGCTGACGTCTGGCCTGTTTGTGTATATCAGATGCAAGACACCTGTCGTTGACAATGAACACATTAACTGTCAGTCATAACGCTCCATCCATTAAACTGGTTGATCTCAGTTTAGTTTTTATATATTAAATAAAACGCACAATGTATATTCTGATGTGAACTGGTCATTTTGTTGAGCATTTTACTGACATGCTTTCTAGTGCACTCTTGTGGACTGGATGGTATCATCAGCTTGAGCTAGATACTGTACATCTACAACAGTACAGACAAACATAACTTTGTTTTACGCAGGCATTCACATGACTATCAAAGAGAGATACACAATTGGTTAATCTGTGGACAGTATACTGTAGTTGTCATGGTGRCCCCTCTAGTTGGTGTTGTCCTTGGTRTGCTCCATGATGGCCATCAGAGCCAGCCAAGCCTCCTTGGCAGTAGGGAKGATCTGATTGGCTGGCAGGATGAAACCATAGCGACCGGTGTCTCTCAGCTCGAAGGTGTAGGAGTACTTGATGCCCTGGTTGTAGGACCAGTCAATACTTATTCCACTGGCTCGGTCTAGTGGAAGATAAGCACATTATTTCTATACGTTGTTCCTGTATTAGACCTTGTTTTGGCTGTATTGAGCCTAAGATGTAGCCTTTCATGTATTTTCAGTGACTTAGTGAGTGGCCCGTCACTTACATATGGTGGTCATGACGCTGCCGTATCTGAAGGAGGTTCCGTACAGGCTAGCCAGGTCAGTGATGGCCTTCCTAGCCAGGTCGTGCTGTGGGTGAAATGTAAAATAACGTCAAGAGACCTGTACAGCTTTTGACAATTTATGTTCGATGGCAAAACGTTTCCTTTTTGTGTATACTGAACTTAAATTGACCTGTCAAAGGCCTWAAGCAAAACCAGTTGTACCCTGTTTGATTATATAGAAGTGCATTATTAGCTCACATACAAATGACTGAGACATGGCTAAGGGTCAAGGGAAGGCAGGAAGCCTGTCTCTGCCAGACTCACCAGTTCTCTCTGGTCTTTGCAAGGGGTTGCAGTGTAGCCGTAGGGGTACATGAGCCTCTGGGAGTAGCTGTGGATGTCGATGAAGGCCTTCAGGTTGCCATGAGACTTGACAAAGTCCACGATGGACTTGACCTCAGACTCTGAGTGAGCCTTGGGCCCGCGGTAAGTCTGATCGCAGGGGTTACCGCTAGAGCCAGCGGCTAGGGAAAAGGAGTGGAATACAACCAACATCAGGCCAGGGACAGTTCAATCACAACATTGACACACTTCCTTTGAAACAACAAAAAAACAATGTATTTAAGCCTGACAATTAAATAAGGCAGCATCCTGGGGATCCCRAGGAGAGCACATTTAGTGTTTTGGCCCTTACAATACACAACTGTTTCAAATAATCAAAGCTTGATGATGAGTTGATCATTTGAATCAGTTGTGTTTTKCTAGGGCAAAAAACTAAATGTACACCGCTTGCGCTCCCCAAGACCGGGTTCGGGGAAAGGCTGTAGTAAGGCAACCTTTTTTTTATGCCATTTTAAACAATGTGTCAAGCATCGTTCAAGAAGCCGATAGAAGACATAGCTTACTTCCAAAACCAGCATCCCAGTTCCTGTTGAGGTCAGTTCCATCACAGGAAGAGCCAGGGTTGGGCTTCCTGGTCTTACGCCACATACGGTTCTGTGGAACATAAAAGGTCAACATATTCAATGGTTTGGTAAGTATCCATGCGCATTCACTCTGACTGACACAWTGAATGAATGAAGCATCATATCTGCCATTGCAGAGGATTGGTGGATGGATTATTAATAATAAATACAGATTTTTGCTGTTAGGAACTCACAGTTTTGTGGCTATAGTTGTATCCATCTGGGTTGGTCACAATCTCCAGGAAGATATCCATGTTGTCCAGAATGGCAGTGAGTGCGGTGTCACGTCCGTAGTCAGTCACAATCTGGTGGTCATTGAAACAGAAGTATCTATGCACATTAYCATACTGAACAGAGAATACCTGGGCTCAAGGTGGCGCCACTTTTGAAACCAATTCAGCAACCTGTGGGAGTAGGAAGGTCCCAGTGGGTATTCAGAACCGGAATTGCCCGTGATGGGTATATAGAGACTCCCTTCATGAGGCACTTATGAGCCCTGGGGCTGGATTCTTCTACATGAGTCACAAGCCAAACTCCAGTTTGCTTTTAAGCATAGCAAATATACTGTAATGACCCCCTAGCCTTCATAACAAATATATTCCAATGGCCCTATAGCCTTCATTACACTATATTTGCTATTCTTAGCAGAAAACAGRAGTTTGCATTGTGACTCATGAGCATGTGGGGAAATCCAACCCAGGGGCTCTGACTGGAAAGAATGAGACTAGAAGTTGATCACCTTCTTGGCGAACCAGGTGCCACTAGCCTGAGTGATCCATTCTCTGGAGTGGATTCCAGTGTTAATCCAGATGCCACGACGGTTGGTGCCACCAGTGCTAAACTATATGAGAGAGAAGGGGAGCATTMACTTTATCAGGTGCAAAGAAAATCCACGATAATCTTCCAACACCAAAAAAGTTTTGRAAAATKATGACTTACTTTGAGCACATTCAGAGGGCGGCCCTCATAGCTCTGACCAATCACGATCTTGCTGACCAGTTTGGGGTTCTCAGCCACCAGCATTTCCTGAAAACGGTAGATCTGGAGAGAGAGAGAAATAATCTTTAATTTGAACCAAATAGCTCTGAAAACTGGAGTTTAAAAAAARGCCTGATATCATTGTTGTAACAGTGTTATGACAGACGTTATAATAGCTGATAAGGAAGAACAGGCGGTCCTGGCTGTGTGATTGGGTACTAACCTCATCCCCGTTGTGGTAGTTGGTGTAGTCGTAGTCATCTGTGGTTCTGGGCTCAGTGGCACGTGCAGCACTCAGCCTCTGCTCCTTCTCCTCGTCCAACATAACCTGAGAGACAAGGGGCAAAAGGTTTCATACTTCTGATCACTCTCCCTGGTTCATTCAACAATGATTAGATCTCAAGGGGACTTTGGTGGCACCATAGTCTGTCCACTTATTACCTTAAGAATAACAATGACTTTCGAGGGGCAGATGAGCTCTCTTTCCTCCCCAGATGAGAAAGGTGTCCTACTTTACCTGTAGGTCCTTGATCATGACGGAGTACGGGATGTCTTCAGTCTCCAGKAAGGCCTTGACRGTCTGCAGGCTGGTGAAGGGAACTCTGAWGTCCACAGGAGTGGAGAGGTCAATGGGCTCGGATGCCCAACAATCAGCTGAGATAACAATTAGAAGAAAGAGTAGAGGTGAAGGAGAGAGGGAGAGGGAGAGAAGGAAAGAGGATGGAGGAGAAAGGAGAGAGAAGAGGAGAGAGGAGAGAGGAGGAGAGAGAGGGAGCGGAGAAGGGAGGCAAGAGGAAGGAGAAGAGAGGAGAGGTAAGGGAGGAGAGAGGAAGGAGGAGAGAGGAGAGGTAAGGGAGAGAGATGAGAGGTAAGGGAGAAGAAGAGGAGAGGTAAGGGAGAAGAGAGGAGAGGTAAGGAGGAGAGAGGAAGGAGGAGAGAGGAGAGGTAAGGGAGGAGAAGAGGAGAGGTAAGGAGGAGAAAGGAGAGGTAAGGGGGAGAAAGGAGAGGTAAGGGAGAAGAGAGAAAGGAAAGGTAAGGGAGGAGAAGGAGAGGAGGAGAAGAGAGGAGAGGTAAGGTAAGGGAGGAGAGAGGAGAGGTAAGGAGGAGAGAGGAGAGGTAAGGGAGGAGAGAGAGAGGTAGGGAGAAGAGAGGAGAGGTAAGGGAGGAGAAGAGGAAGGAGATAGAGGAGAGGTAAGGGAGGAGAGAGGAGAGGTAAGGGAGGAGAGAGGAGAGGTAAGGGAGGAGAGAGGAGAGGTACGGGAGGAGAGAGGAGAGGTACGGGAGAGAGAGAAGAGGTAGGGAGGAGAGAGGGAGGTACGGGAGGAGAGAGGAAGGAAAGAGAGGAGAGGTACGGGGGAGAGAGGAAGGAGAAGAGAGGAGAGGTACGGGAGGAGAGAGGAAGAGAGAAGAGAGGAGAGGTAGGGAGAGGAAGAGAGGAAGGAGAAGAGAGGAAGAGGTAAGGAGGAAGAGGAGGAGAAGAGAGGAGAGGTAAGGTAAGGGATGAGAGAGGAAAGCAGGTAAGGGAGGAGAGAGGAGAGGTAAGGGGGAGAGAGGAGAGGTAAGGGAGGAGAGAGGGGAAGGAGGAGAGGGAGGTTTAGAGGTAAGGGAGGAAGAGAGGAGAGGTAAGGGAGGAGAAAAGGATTTGAAAGGTAAGGGAGGAGAAAGGAGAGGTACGGGAGAAGAGAGAAGGAGAAGAGAGAAGGAAGGAGTAAGGAGAGGATACGGAGGAGAGAGAAGAGGTAAGGTAAGGGAGGAGAGAGGAGAGGTAAGGGAGGAGAGAGGAGAGGTAAGGGAGGAGAGTGAGAGGTAAGGGAGAAGAGAGGAGAGGTAAGGGAGGAGAGAGGAAGGAGATGGGAAGGTAGGAGAGAGAGAGGGTAAGGGAGGAGAGAGGAGAGTAAGGGAGGAGAGAGGAGAGGTGGAGGAGAGAGAGGAGAGGTACGGGAGGAGAGAGGAGAGGTACGGGAGGAGAAAAGGACGGAGGAGAGGAGAGAAGAGGAGAAGGTACGGGAAGGAGAGGAGGAGGGAAAGGAAGAGTACGGGAGGAGAGAGGAAGGAGAAGAGAGGAGAGGTACGGGAGGAGAGAGAGGAGAAGAGAGGAAGAGCAAGAGGAGAGAGAAGGACGGAGAGAAGGAGAAGAGTAGGAGGTGAGGGAGGAGAGGAAGGAGGAGAAGAGGAGAGGGAAAGGGAGGAGAGAGAGAGAGGAAGAGAGGAGGACAGGAGGAAGGAAGAGGAAAGGAAGGAGAGAGTAAGGGAGGAGAGAGGCATAGTAAGGAGCGAGTAGAGGAGAGAGGGAGGATAAGGAGAGGTAAGTGGAGGTAATAGGAAGGAAGGGAAGGAGAAGGAAAGGGAGAAGAAGGGAGAGAGAGAGGAAGAGGTCAAGAGGAGAGGTAAGGGAGGAGAGAGGAGAGGTAAGGGAGGAGAGAGGAGAGGTAGGAGAGAGAGGAGAGGTAAGGGAGGAGAGAGGAGAGGTAGGAGAGAGGAGAGGTACGGAGGAGAGAGGAGAGGTAGGAGGAGAGAGGAGAGTAAGGGAGAGAGGAGAAGGTACAGGGAGGAGAGAGGAAAGGAGAGAAGAGGAGAGGAAGGGAGGAGAGGAGGAAGAGGAGAGAAGAGAGGAGAGGAAGGGAGGAGAGAGGAGAGGTAAGGGAGGAGGAGAGAGGAGAGGTAGGGAGGAGAGAGGAGGAGGGAGAGAGAGAAGGTAAGGGAGGAGGAGAGGAGAGAGGAGAGGTAAGGGAGGAGAGAGGGAGAGGTAAGGGAGGAGAGAGGAGGAGGTAAGGGAGGAGAGAGGAGAGGTAAGGGAGGAGAAGGAGAGGTACGGAGGAGAGAGGAAGGAGAAGGAGAGGAAGGAGAAGAGAGGAAGGAGAAGAGAGGAGAGGTAAGGTAAGGGAGGAGAGAGGAGAGGTAAGGAGGAGAGAGGAGAGGTAAGGAGGAGAGAGGAGAGGTAAGGGAGGAGAGAGGGAGGTAGGGAGGAGAGAGGAGAGGTAAGAGGAGGAGAGAGGAGAGGTAAGGGAGGAGAGAGGAGAGGTAAGGGAGGAGAGAGGAGAGGTAAGGGGGGGAGAGAGGAGAGGTAAGGGGGGAGAGAGGAGAGGTAAGGGGGGAGAGAGGAGAGGTAAGGGAGGAGAGAGGAGGGTGAGAGAGGAGAGGGAGGAGAGAGAGGAGAGGTACGGGAGGAGAAGGAAGGAGAAGAGAGGAAGGAGAAGAGAGGAGAGGTACGGGAGGAGAGAGAAGAGAAGAGAGGAGAGGTAAGGGAGGAGAGAGGAAGGAGAAGAGAGAGAGGTAAGGTAAGGATGAGAGAGGAGAGGTAAGGGAGGAGAGAGGAGAGGTAGGAGGAGAGAGGAAGGAGGAGAGAGGAGAGGTAAGGGAGGAGAGATGAGAGGTAAGGAGGAGAGATGAGGTAAGGAGAAGAGAGGGAGGTAAGGGAGGAGAGGAAGAAGGAGAGAGGAGAGGTAAGGGAGGAGAGAGGGAGGTAAGGGAGGAGAAGAGAGTAAGGGAGGAGAGAGGAGAGGTAAGGGAGGAGAGAGGAAAGGAGGAGAGAGGAGAGGTAAGGGAGGAGAGAGGAAGGAGGAGAGGGAGAGGTAAGGGAGGAGAGAGGAGAGGTAAGGGAGGAGAAAGGGAGGTACGGGAGGAGAAAGGAGAGGTACGGGAGGAGAGAGGAAGGAGAAGAGAGGAGAGGTAGGAGGAGGAGGAAGGAGAAGAGAGGAGAGGTAAGGTAAGGGATGAGAGAGGAGAGGTAGGGAGGAGAGAGGAGAGGTAAGGGAGGAGAGAGGAGAGGTAAGGGAGGAGAGAGGAGAGGTAAAGGGGGGAGAGAGGAGAGGTAAAGGGGGGAGAGAGGAGAGGTAGTAGGGGGGAGAGAGGAGAGGTAAGGGGGGGAGAGAGGAGAGGTAAGGGGGGGAGAGAGGAGAGGTAAGGGAGGAGGAGGAGAGGTAGGAGGAGAGAGGGAGGAAGAAGGAGAGAGGAGAGGTAAGGAAGGAGAGAGGAGAGGTAAGGAAGGAGAGGGAGAGGTAGGGAGGAGAGAGGAGAGTAAGGGAGGAGAGAGGAGAGGTAAGGGAGGAGAGAGGAGAGGTAAGGAACATGCAGATGAACACAAGGGGAAAATAAAATGGCCTGGTACAGTTTGAGGGGTTCTGTTCTGATCATTCTCACTATGATTGTTTTCCTCTGAAATTCGTATTTATCAGAAGTACATGAATCACATTATCTCATAGGATGATCACTGTTATCATTCCAACCTGGAGATGTTCCATCTCAGCCATGTCCTTCAGGAGAGAGTGCTGGAACTCATTCTTCCAGTGATACGAACTGGTGCCTTTAAAGATATTACAACAACCATGTTATCATCCCTAATAATTAGAATTAAGAGACAGGGAATCTTATAAAAAAAGGATGTTTTAATCAATTTATGACAGTCAACACATCATATGTCATTACCCTTTGCTCAGCTACCACTGCTGTTCAAAACAAGTTGAAATCCTTAATCAGTCAATAAATGTATTTGTAAAACCCTTTTTACATCAGCGTTGTCACAAAGTGCTTTTTTTCAGTACTGTTTGATGATCACTCACCCCTCAAAGGTCTCCTTGCCGATAACGGCCACAGACAGTGCAGCCAAGATGAGCAGCACCTTCATCGTACCTAGTACAGTAAAGCCAGTCGAGCCACACACTGTTACGGCTGTCAATGTCGTTCTCTCCTCAGACGAGGAGGAGCATGGATCGGACCAAGATGCGGAGTAGGAGGTATTCATGATTTTAATGGCAAACCAACAACACTACAAAATAAACAAAACAACAAACGTGACTAACCTGCAACAGTCCTGTGTGGCCCAAACGCTAACACAGGAAACAAACACCCACAAAACACCAGTGAAACCCTGGCTGCCTTAGTATGACTCTCAATCAGAGAACAAACGATACACACCTGTCTCTGATTGAGAATATACCAGGCCGAACACAAAAACCCAACCTAGAAATAGAAAACATAGACTGCCCCACCAAAACTCACGCCCTGACCAATAAACACATAGAAAACAAGAGAAAACAGGTCAGGAACGTGACACCCCCTGTCCAGCACTTTTTACCTTGGTTTGTAAGTTGATGTTTTCTTCAGGTGTTTTCTCCTTCTTTTCTGTTTTCCACAACGACTCTGATGTAACACTGATGGTGCAGATTCTCAGAAGTTTAATGAAAATGGATGGACCAGATTGTCTAGTTTTTATCCTCCCATTCCATTTACTTAGTTCGCCTGTGTTTGTATCCCTACACTGTAAAAGCTATGCCCCCAAGGGTCGCCGCAACCTTTTTTGAGAACTGAGTCAGAGAGTCTATTTGAGCATAATACTGTATACTCACATGAAGAAGAAAGGAGATGAGGAATAAGTCAACAAAGGCTGCGTTTACACAGGCAGCCCAATTCAGATCTTTCCCCACTCGTAATTGGTCTTTTCACCAATGAGACCAGTTCTTYTGCCAATAATTGGGCAAAATATCAGAATTGGTCTGCCTGTGTCTCCTTTAAAGACATAAATCTGTCACCGATTATTTGTAGTTTATCTAACTAATACAAACCACCACACATGTACATTCAACCAGGTGAAATGTGTTTCCGATGGGTTTATCACACCCATTACCTTCTAAACCACATGACCTGGGCAATCCAGCTGAACTTCTTTAGGCCTTTGGTAGGCCGCAAGCCTTGGAGACAGAGAGACACCAAAACTGCTTTATATGGCACATCRCTCCCTAGAAATGTCCATATTTCCCACACCCAAAGGGTGCTTATTTTCATTGGGAAAACCATAACCAGTTTTCTAGCATTGGCACCCTATGTGAGAGATACACATAAACAACTTATGCAACCCAAAATTATACAGCATATGAACTTTACATTTTTCATTGGCGGAATCACTAAGTTGTCCAGTAGCAGTTCATGTCATCATTTGAATTGGGAATATGAAGAATACAAAAATAGTTATCCTTACTTTAAAAAGTGTAGAATGGTGAAATTGAATGCTTTACTCTCTATGGACTAGTGTTGTTTTTTGTTGTAATACAATATAATGACCATGTTAAGACCTTCAACCATAGCAACCTTTCTCTTTGCTTCATTTCAACATCACCTCAAGTCAAATGAAATAGAAGACAAAATCAGGTATAACAGTAAACATTTATTCTTCTGTTTGTGGCCTGTAAACAGCCTTAGTGGATTCACAGTGTCCAGTRGGTTGTCATGGTGAMCCCTCTAGTTGGTGTTGTCCTTGGTGTGCTCCATGATGGCCATCAGAGCCAGCCAAGTCTCCTTGGCAGTAGGGAKGATCTGATTGGCTGGCAGGATGAAACCATAGCGACCAGTGTCTCTCAGCTCGAAGGTGTAGGAGTACTTGATGCCCTGGTTGTAGGTCCAGTCAACAGTGGTACCACTAGCCTGGTCTGGAAATGACAAGAAAGAAGGGAATAGACCATAGTTTCTGTTTTTAATTCACCGAGTATGTACGAGTATACAAACCATAAGATAAGAATATTGTAATGACTTTGGTTAGGTTATACAGATGGTGTGTACTCATGTTGGTAGAATGAGCGGGACTACATTGGAATGGCATGGGATGGGAGCCATTAAAGCAGTGAAAATGTTTAGCTGGTGTTAGACACTTACAGATGGTGTTGATGGTGCTGCCGTATCTGTAAGAGGTTCCGTACAGGGAAGCCAGTTCAGTGATTGCCTTCATGGCCAGGTCGTGCTGTGAGAAGATAATACTAGTCATGTAAAAGTACCATGCTGGCATCACCCTTCTCCGGTGARGCCACATATGGTGGAGAATGCTGGYAGGGCACTCCCTGGTGGAACAAATGCCACAAGTTGTTACTAGACATGTCAAAGACAACTAGTTAATGGTTGCTAGACTCACCAGTTCRCTCTGGTCCTTGCAGGGGGTACTGGTGTAACCGTAGGGGTAGAGGAGCATCTGGGAGTAGGAATGGATAGACACGAAGGCCTTCAGGTTGCCGTGAGACTTTACAAAGTCCACAATGGAATTGACCTCAGACTCAGAGTGAGCTTCGGGTCCGCGGTAAGTCTCAGAGCAGGGACTGCCACTGGAGCCGGGCTCTACCAAAGACCAGGGAGGAAACAAATGGTAAAGAAAGATTAGTGCCCAACTAAACATTAACAGTAAAATACTATCTCACCAAGGGCAAGSAGATACCATTTTAATTGACAAAAACTTTTGATTTGTTATCTTATTCAATTTGTGACCTCTGAATCTATTGTATTTGAATATAAAGTGTTTTGCAACATTCAAGTGACAAGGAAAAGTATACCTCCAAAACCAGCATCCCAGTTCCTGTTGGGGTCAGTTCCAACACAGGAAGAGCCAGGGTTGGGCTTCCTGGTCTTACGCCACATACGGTTCTGTGGAACATAAACGGTCATCGTGACTCATGGTTTGTTTGGTTTTGTCTAGTGCATAGCTGTSAGCAGCAGTTGATGATGTCAGAGCGAAGTCAAATGACAAAGCAGGATACAATACCGAAACACTGTGAAAGCAATATTAGATAGATTATATTTGGTATTAGAGATTCAGATCACGCATACATATGTAATATGTAGTTAGTAATCAAAGAGGATGAGAGTGGCTGTTGTGTTCAACTCCCTAGTCTGATATGTGCCCTTTGACCTTATAAAATAATCACTGAAAAAAGAAGAGGTCAATTGAAATGGAGAGATGACATTGTAATCAAAATTTGTGATCAACCTAGAAATGTAAGGGCATTTTCTATTGTGATGAGAGACTCACACTATTGTGGGTGTAGTAGTAGCCATCGGGGTTGGTCACAATCTCCAGGAAGATGTCCATCTTGTCCAAGATGGCGGTGAGGGCGGCGTCATGTCCGTAGTCGGTCACAATCTGGATGTGGAAACAGAAGGTTAAAGTGATACATGTGTAGATGAAGAGAGGGGAAAGGTTTAAAGACTGTGGTGGAGAAAACACGGACCTTCTTTGCGAACCAGGTGCCGCTAGCTTGAGTGATCCATTCCCTGGAATGGATTCCTGTGTCAAGCCAGATACCAGGTCTGTTGGTTCCACCAGTACTGAACTAGAAAAWAGAGAAGAAGGGGGGTGTAAAGAACACCTATCCTCAAATACTGTAAACTTGATACACATTTAACATACAACCATGTAACATGTAACATGTACMAAAAATAGGGCCTCGTCCGGGATTAGGAAAAAACTGCCTTCACTGACTTTAAATCTATATTTCACTTGTAAAGAGTACTAGTAAAATGACAAGGCCATAGCAGATAAAACATGCCACTCTCGTCAGGAACTTACCTTGAGCACATTCAGGGTGCGTCCCTGGTAACTCTGGCCAATCACGATCTTGCTGACCAGATTGGGGTTCTCAGCCACAAGCATGTCCTGGAAACTATAGATCTGATGAGATAGATAGAGAGAGAGACAGAGACAGAGACAGAGACAGAGACAGAGACAGAGACAGAGACAGAGACAGAGAGACAGACAGAGAGAGACAGAGACAGAGACAGAGACAGAGACAGAGACAGAGAGACAGAGACACAGAGAGACACAGAGACACAGAGACAGAGACAGGTTGATACTGTCAATTTGCAGATGTTGACATAAGCTTTTCATGAATCCTTATGTTCTGCTGTTGACTGTTTTATGAACTCCTTATGTAAGGACACTTCAAATAAGGTGTTCCCCAAAATACTGTAGGTTTCAACAACAGAAAACAGTGTCTTGATTTGCTTACAGAATTCTTAGGTAGGTCTTACGATGACAGTATTAAAGATGTCTCACTCAGTGTGAGTTCAGAGTGATCATGTGAAATGGGCCATTTCTCCTTGATACTTGTGTGATGGGTTGGTACTTACAGTTGAAGTCGGATGTATACATACTTAGGTTGGAGTCATTAAAACTAGTTTTTCAACCACTCACAAATTTCTTGTTAACAAACTATAGTTTGGCAAGTCGGTTAAGACATCACTTTGTGCATGACACAAACATTTTTCCAACAATTGTTTACAGACAGATTATTTCACTTATAATTCACTGTATCACAATCCAGTGGGTCAGAAGTTTAATACACTAAATTGACTGTGCCTTTAAACAGCTTGGGAAAACTCCAGAAAATTATGTAATGGCTTTAGAAGCTTCTGATAGGCTAATTGACATCATTTGAGTCAATTTTGAGTAGTACCTGTGGATGATTTCAAGACCTACCTTCAAACCCAGTGCCTCTTGCTTGACATCATGGGAAATCAAAAGAAATTAGCAAGACCTCAGAAAAAAATTGTAGACCTCCACAAGTCTGGTTCATCCTTGGGAGCAATTTCCAAACACCTGAAGGTACCACATTCATCTGTACAAACAATAGTACGCAAGTATAAACACCATGGAAGAGAAGAGATTAACGTACTTTGTGCGAATAAAGCACAATAATCCCAGAACAACAGCAAATCAAATCAAATCAAATCAAATTTTATTAGTCACATACACATGGTTAGCAGATGTTAATGCGAGTGTAGCGAAATGCTTGTGCTTCTAGTTCGACAATGCAGTAATAACCAACAAGTAATCTAACCTAACAATCCACAACTATACTTACACACACACAAGTGTAAAGGGATAAAGAATATGTACATAAAGATATATGAATGAGTGGTGGACAGAACGGCATGGCAGATGCAGTAGATGGTATAGAGTACGGTATATACATATGAGATGAGTACTGTAGGGTATGTAAAACTAAAGTGGCATAGTTTAAAGTGGCTAGTGGACATGTATTACATAAAGATGGCAAGATGCAGTAGATGATATAGAGTACAGTATATACATATGAGATGGGTAATGTAGGGTATGTAAACATTATATTAAGTGCATGTTTAAAGTGGCTAGTGGTACATTTTACATAATTTCCATCAATTCCCATTTTTAAAGTGGCTGGAGTTGAGTCAGTATGTTGGCAGCGGCCGCTAAATGTTAGTGGTGGCTGTTTAACAGTCTGATGGCCTTGAGATAGAAGCTGTTTTTCAGTCTCTCGGTCCCTGCTTTGATGCACCGTACTGACCTCGCCTTCTGGATGATAGCGGGGTGAACAGGCAGTGGCTTGGGTGGTTGTTGTCCTTGATGATCTTTATGGCCTTCCTGTGACATCGGGTGGTGTAGGTGTCCTGGGGGCAGGTAGTTTGCCCCTGGTGATGCGTTCTGCAGACCTCACTACCCTCTGGAGAGCCTTACGGTTGTGGGCGGAGCAGTTGCCGTACCAGGCGGTGATACAGCCCACAGGATGCTCTCGATTGTGCATCTGTAGAAGTTTGTGAGTGGTCTTTGGGACAAGCCGAATTCTTCAGCCCCTGAGGTTGAAGAGGCGCTGCTGCGCCTTCTTCACAACGCTGTCTGTGTGGGTGGACCAATTCAGTTTGTCCGGGATGTGTACACCGAGGAACTTAAAACTTTCCACCTTCTCCACTACTGACCCGTCGATGTGGATAGGGGGTGCTCCTCTGCTGTTCCTGAAGTCCACAATCATCTCCTTTGTTTTGTTGACGTTGAGTGTGAGGTTATTTTCCTGACACCACACTCCGAGGGCCCTCACCCTCCCTGTAGGGCCGGTCGTCGTTGTGGTAATCAAGCCTACCACTGTAGTGTCATCCGCAAACTTGATGATTGAGTTGGAGGCGTGCATGGCCACGCAGTCGTGGGTGAACAGGGAGTACAGGAGAGGGCTCAGAACGCACCCTGTGGGGCCCAGTGTTGAGGATCAGCGGGGTGGAGATGTTGTTACCTACCCTCACCACCTGGGGGCGGCCCGTCAGGAAGTCCAGGACCCAGTTGCACAGGCGGGGTCGAGACCCAGGGTCTCGAGCTTGATGACGAGTTTGGAGGGTACTATGGTGGTAAATGCTGAGCTGTAATCGAGAACAGCATTCTCACATGGGTATTCCTCTTGTCCAGATGGGTTAGGGCAGTGTGCAGTGTGGTTGCGATTGCGTCGTCTGTGGACCTATTGGGGCGGTAAGCAAATTGGAGGGGTCTAGGGTGTCGGTAGGGTGGAGGTGATATGGTCCTTGACTAGTCTCTCAAAGCACTTCATGAGACGGAAGTGAGTGCTACGGGGGCGTAGTCGTTTAGCTCATACCTTAGCTTTCTTGGGAACAGGAACAATGTGGCCCTCTTGAAGCATGTGGGAACAGCAGACTGGGATAAGGATTGATTGAATATGTCCGTAAACACACCAGCAGCTGGTCTGCGCATGCTCTGAGGACGCGGCTGGGAATGCCGTCTGGGCCTGCAGCTTGCGAGGGTTAACACGTTTAAATGTTTACTCACCTCGGCTGCAGTGAAGGAGAGCCCGCAGGTTTTGTAGGGGGCCGTGTCAGTGGCACTGTATTGTCCTCAAAGCGGGCAAAAAAGTTGTTTAGCCTGTCTGGAGGCAAGACATCCTGGTCCGCGACGGGGCTGGTTTTCTTTTTGTAATCCGTGATTGACTGTAGACCCTGCCACATACCTCTTGTGTCTGAGCTGTTGAATTGCGACTCGATTTTGTCTCTGTACTGGGACTTAGCCTGTTGATTGCCTTGCGGAGAGAATAGCTACACGTTTGTATCGTCATTGCTTCCGGTCACCTTGCCCTGGTTAAAAGCAGTGGTTTGCGCTTTCATTTCACGCGAATGCTGCCGTCATCCACGGTTTCTGGTTTGGGAATGTTTTAATCGTTGCTGTGGGTACGACATCGTCAATGCACTTCCTAATGAACTCGCTCACCGAATCAGCATATTCGTCAATATTGTTGTTGGACGCGATGCGGAACATATTCCAATCCGCGTGATCGAAGCAGTCTTGAAGCGTGGATTCAGATTGGTCGGACCAGCGTTGAACAGACCTGAGCGCGGGAGCTTGTTGTTTGAGTTTCTGTTTGTAGGCTGGAATCAACAAAATGGAGTCGTGGTCAGCTTTTCCGAAAGGGGGGCGGGGAGGGCCTTATATGGCGTGCGGAAATTAGTATAACAATGATCTAGGGTTTTCCCAGCCCCTGGTAGCACAATCGATATGCTGATAGAATTTAGGGAGGGACCTTGTGAAGGACCTTGTGAAGATGCTGGAGGTAACAAGTACAAAAGTATCTATATCCACAGTAAAACGAGTCCTATATCGACATAACCTGAAAGGCCGCCAGCAAGGAAGAAGCCACTGCTCCAAAACCGCCATAAAAAGCCAGACTACGGTTTGCAATTACACATGGGGACAAATATTGTACTTTTTGGAGGAATGTCCTCTGGTCTGATGAAACAAAAAAAGACTGTTTGGCCATATTGACCATCGTTTATGTTTGGAGGAAAAAGGGGGAGGCTTGCAAGCGAAGAACACCATCCCAACGTGAAGCACGGGGGGCAGCATCATGTTGTGGGGGTGCTTTGCTGCAGGAGGGCCTGGTGCACTTCACAAATATATGGCATCATGTGGGAGGAAAATCATGTGGATATATTGAAGCAACATCTCAAGACATTAGTCAGGAAGTTAACGCTTGGTCGCAAATGGGTTCCAAATGGACAATGACCCCAAGCATACTTCCAAAGATGTGGCAAATGGCTTAAGGACAACAAAGTCAAGGTATTGGAGTGGCCATCACAAAGTTCTGACTCAATCCTACAGAAGATTTTTGGGCAGAACTGAAAAAGTGTGTGCGAGCAAGGGGCCTACAAACCTGACTCAATTACACCAGCTCTGTCAGGAGAAATGGGCCAAAATTCACCCAACTTATTGTGGGAAGCTTGTGGAAGACTACCTGAAACGTTTGACCCAAGTTAAACAACTTAAAGGCAATGCTAACAAATACTAATTGAGTGTATGTAAACTTCTGACCCACTGGGAATGTGATGAAAGAAATAAAAGCTGAAATAAATCATTCTCTTTCCTATTTTTCTGACATTTCACATTCTTAAAATAAGTGGTGATCCTAACTGACCTAGACAGGGCATTTTTACTAGGATTAAATGTCAGGAATTGTGAAAAACGGAGTTTAAATGTATTTGGCTAAGGTGTATGTAAACTTCCGACTTCAACTGTACATCAGCAATGTCGTGGTAGTTGGAGTAGTCGTAATCATTGGTGGTTCTGGGGGCAGCGGCACGTGCACTCAGCATCTGGTCCTGCTCCTCGTCCAACATAACCTGTGGGCATAACGGGGGTCAAAAGGTCACTACAAGGCTTTATAACACTTTACAATGATTTATAACACTATTATGAAACAATATGTAGTTATTCCATATGACTTATCCGAATCTCTTTTGATCATTGTGAGCAAAGATAAAATTGAGCTGTTGCACATAATCTTATTCAACCATCTTATTTATTTACTGTAAGTCATGACATGGATATACTATTTCAAGACATAGTAAAGACTGAAGTAATCTCCCTGAGCTCAGTCACTTCTTCCTCAACTCCTACCCACCCCATAATTATATTGTGTGTGTCTGTATGATCCTACCTGTAGGTCCWTGATCATGACGGAGTACGGGATGTCTTCAGTCTCCAGGAAGGCCTTGACAGTCTGCAGGCTGGTGAAGGGAACTCTGATGTCCACAGGAGTGGAGAGGTCAATGGGCTCCATCCACACATCCAGCTTGGAGAGAGGAGGGAGAAGAGAGAGGAGCGAGGAGAGAGAGGAGGGAGAAGAGAGAGGAGGGAGGAGAGAGAGGAGGAAGGAGGAGGACGGAAGACAAGTTGACATGTTAAGCCAACATAGCAAGCACTTTGAACAGCTAGTGAAAAGGAAATGCATGGTCAAGTACATTTTTTATTGTAACTTTTTTATTTGTTTATTTTTATTATTAACCCATCCGTAGCTTTTTTTGGTTTTAAAGCTTTCTTGTTACATATACACACATTTTATATATTACATTTTACATACTACATAAATGGTACTTTTATATACAGCATTCACCTGACAAAGATATATTTTACATACAGACAGTACATACATACATACATACACACACACATTTATACATATACACATAGATATTTTATTATACACATAAATGTACTGTATATACATAGACACATAACAGTGGCGGTCGGTGCCGTTTAAGATGAGGGAGGACGATAATGTTTTTATGAGCGTGGCCTTTTTTCTATTACAGTATATTGGATGACTGTCATTCATATTCCATTCACCCAGCTCAATRTAACATCGATAGSTTTAGGCTAGCTGCTATATGATACTCMAATTTTCCCTATACCATTCATGAGGTTGCTACAACCTAGCCTATGAATGAAAGTTTATAACGTATGTGCACAGGTCGAGAGAAATTAGAGTAATCAAGGTGACAGACATTGACATATTCAATACCACTGTCACGTATACTCCCTCTCCGGCCTCTAGGTCATCAGGCTGCTGATTATCCCGCACACCTGTCACCATCGTCTCACGCAGCTGCACCTCATGACACCCACCTGGACTCCATCACCTCCTTGATYATCTTCCCTATATCTGTCACTCCCCTTGGTTCTTTCCTCAGGTGTTATTGACTCTGTTTCATGTCGGTGCGTTGTTTGTGTTTCGTATTTATTGGTTTGTTTATTTATTAATTAACACACTCATTCCCTGTACTTGCTTCCAGACTCTCAGCGCACATCGTTACAACCACCTTGCACAATCTTGCCTGCATCTAGCTGCTCTAGGGTGTTATCATTAGTCCAACTGTTGCAAACAAGAGTTTCTATTGGACAAATTCAGATATGTTWATCCCCGTTTYGTTCCGTTTGCTTCCGTTTAAGAAACATTTTTCAACAGAATCGGTAGAATGAATACACCCCTGATCACACGCAAGCACAGTTCACTTTCATAGCAACAACACACAAACAGCATGATCCTTTTGATCGTTGGATAATTCCTTCACGCATCTACGTGCTCTCCTCCTCTCACCTTTTCCTTTTGTGCACAACACATCAGCTGTCTGTGACCAGGCGAAAAAACCTTTCCAAGCCTAACCTTCATATCATAACCGTTAACCGCTACACACAGCCTATATCRTTGTCACCATATTAGCTAACGTCAAGTCAACATAGGTAATAGAACTAAAGYGTTAGTAAACCGGCTACAATCATACAGTACAGTGTACAAGCAGTTTAGCAGTTACACCGGTGGGCCCCGGTGGCAATAAATTAATCAAACCAAAAGCTTACCTTGACTTGGAARAGTTCCAGTGTTGGATAGCCATAGCCAGCTAGGTAACATAGCATCCCTCAATGTTTGAGCAAGGTGTTTGAGTAGGCTCAACTAGCTAGCTGCATTCACTAGCTAAGTAAGTGAAAGTGAAAATAATAAGAAATATAGATAACAGTTTCCAATAGAAAGTTAGAAAAATAGACAAGATGATGCATCCATGGAAGGGTATACCTGTCTATTTATGGATAAATCACATTATTAACTCTTTGGTCCTATCACAGTTTACTTACTTACTTATGGTGCTGTATACTCCAGAGATTCATTTTTTAAATCATATGAGCAAAGAATATTTCACTTTATTTGGAACGCTAAGCAAACAAAATTAACATGCCTTTTTATATATAGATATGAGTTTGGGGGGCTGATAGGATTAAATATTAGCATTAGACCTCTCACTAAAGCTTCACACCATACATAAATTTATACTTGAACCACAACTAGTTCTCAGTCGATTATTAAGAAAGGCTAATTTTGTTCAAAAATTGCCTTGCAACTTATATGGATATAATGAAATATATAAATATATTGAATGTTTGTTCAAATCAAAGTTCAAACAACTGATGCAGTATTAATAAAAAATGGAAGAGGCAAGTGGAAGAGGGAGAAGGTAGGGAACTGGTTTGTCTGCCATATATTAAGACAAATTGTCTGAAAAAGATTGCATAAATGAACAAATATACCAGTTACATTTGAGGACAAAAATGTTGACAGCTGCGCCATAAAGGTTGCAAATAGCTGGGAAGAGATTTTAGATGTAACGACATGGCACAAATATACAAAATTATTCTAACCACAGAATACTGTATTGTACAGTGGGGAGAACACGTATTTGATATACTGCGATTTTGCAGGTTTTCCTATTACAAAGCATGTAGAGGTCTGTATTTTTTTATCATGGTACACTTCAATGTGAGAGACGGAATCTAAAACAAAATCCAGAAAATCACATTGTATGATTTTTTAAGTAATTAATTTGTATTTTATTGCATGACATAGTATTTTGATACATCAGAAAGAGAGCTTAATATTGGTACAGACACCTTTGTTTGCAATTACGAGATATCTACGTTTCCTGTAGTTCTTGACCAGGTTTGCACACACTGCAGCAGGGATTTGGCCCACTCCTCCATAAGACTTCTCAGATCTTTCAGGTTTGGGGCTGTCGCTGGGCAATATGGACTTTCAGCTCCTCCAGAGATTTTCTATGGGTTCAGGTCTGGAGACGGGCTAGGCACTCCAGGACTTGAGATGCTTCTTACGGAGGCACTCCTTAGTTGCTGGCTGTGTTTTGGGTGGTTATGCTGGAAGACCCAGCCACGACCCATCTTCGTGCTTTATGAGGGAAGGAGGTGTTGGCCAAGATCTCGCTATAATGGCCCATCCATCCTCCCCTCAATACGGTGCAGTCGTCTGTCCCCTTTGCAGAAAGCATCCCCAAAGAATGATGTTCCACTCCCATGCTTCACGGTTGGGATGGTGTTCTTGGGGTTGTACTCCTTCTTCTTCCTCCAAACACGGAGTGGAGTTTAGACCAAAAGCTCAATTTTTCTTCATCAGACCACATGACTTCTCCATTCTCCTTTGGATCTCCAGATGGTCATTGGCAAACAGACGGGCTGGACATGCGCTGGCTTGAGCAGGGGGACCTTGCGTGCGCTGCAGGATTTTAATCATGACGGCGTAGTGTGTTACTAATGGTTTTCTTTGAGCTGTGGTCCCCTCTCTTGGTCATTGCAGGTCTGCCATGTGTCTGGGCTGTTCCTCACCTTCCTCATGATCATTGATGCCCCACGAGGTGAGATCTTGCATGGAGCCCAGACCGAGGGTGATTGACCGTCATCTTGACTTCTTTCATTTTCTAATAATTGGCCAACAGTTGTTGCCTTCTCCAAGCTGCTTGCCTATTGTCCTGTAGCCATCCAGTTGTGCAGGTCTACATTTTATCCCTGATGTCCTTACGCAGATCTCTGGTCTTAGCTTGTGGAGAGGTTGGAGTCGTGATTTGAGTGTGTGGACAGGTGTCTTTTACAGTAACGAGTTCAAACAGGTGCAGTTATACAGGTATGAGTGGAGAACAGGAGGGCTTCTTAAAGAAAAATAATAGGTCTGTGAGAGCGCGGAATTCTACTGGTTGGTAGGTGAATCATTATGTCATGCAATAAAATGCAAATTAATGACTTAAATCATACAATGTGATTTTCTGGATTTTGTTTTAGATTCCGTCTCTCACAGTTTGAAGTGTACCTATGAAAATGACAGACCTCTACATGCTTTGTAAGTAGGAAAACCTGCAAATCAGCAGTGTAGGCTGTTTCCTCCTCCTCTGGATACGTTGACTTCAATAAACCTTGTGGTTCTCACCCCATTCATAGACTTAAACAGTAATTATGACAACTTCTCAGAGTTCTTGCAGCATGAACTGACATGTTGTCCACCAATCAAAGGATCGGATAATGAATCTAGTACTGAAAGCATATGCTACAGTAGCTAGCACTGCAGTGCATAAAAGTTGTTGAGCTAGTTGACTCAACGAGAGAGAAAGACAGTAGTTGAACAGTTTGTGGAGTGGGGGGGGGTGGGGGGCTGTGGGGGGGGTTGGGGTGTTGGGTGAGTGGGTGGGTGTCTGAGCTTTGAGGGGACGTATCATGACATTAGTAACATGTAAAGCAACAACTTCGACGAGGGTTCACGAGTGACAGTGTACTATCTGCTTTGCTAGTGCTCTTGTTTGCTGAAGTAAAACGGTAAAAATTAGACGGGCTCTAGGGGAGGGGGACAAAACACACGGAAGTGATAGAGGTTTGACTAAAAATTTGAGATAACATAGACGAAAGCGCGTGGTCAATAGCAGTTCGTGACAGTCTGGGGGCTATCTAGAGACACGACTGTGTAACATGTTCTGGGGCTGGGGTTTTGGGCGGACTGGGGGGGGGGGTGGTACGTAAAAGGCGAGTGACAGTATAGTAAGGGAGGGAACGTCACGGCCGGGTAACAGTGCCCAGTGGACAGGTACGTCGGGTTTATCGGGCTTGGGCCGGGCCCATACGAGACGATAGAGCGGGCAAACGTATACATGAAATTAGTAATAAAACAGAACGAACATACAGTCGAGGTAGCCAGTGGCGACAGGGGAGTGGGTATTACAAAAAGGTAACTAAACAGTGCGAAGTGGTAGAAATAGTGCTGGCTGAATCGCTAGAAGTTATGACAAATTAGTAGACAGAAACAACGCACGATATACCCTACATCCAAAGTGGGACAGTCTGAGTGCTCTGCTGATACTTCAGTTGTACGTATATGACTATTCAGTAACATGATCAGTATAAAAAATACCGCTATATGAACAT
>NW_019942633.1:409778-440194 GCF_002910315.2 Salvelinus sp. IW2-2015
CTCCATTCAATTTCCCATTTTTAAAGTGGCTGGAGTTGAGTCAGTATGTTGGCAGCGGCCGCTAATGTTAGGTGGCTGTTTAACAGTCTGATGGGCCTTGAGATAGAAGCTGTTTTTCAGTCTCTCGTCCCTGCTTTGATTCACCTGTACTGACCTCGCCTTCTGGATGATAGCGGAACAGGCAGTGGCTTGGTGGTTGTTGTCCTTTATGATCTTTATGCCTTCCTGTGACATCGGGTGTGTAGGTGTCCTGGAGGGCAGGTAGTTTGCCCCTGGTGATGCGTTCTGCAGACCTCACTACCCTCTGGAGAGCCTTACGGTTGTGGCGGAGCAGTTGCCGTACCAGGCGGTGATACAGCCGACAGGATGCTCTCGATTGTGCATCTGTAGAAGTTTGTGAGTGCTTTGGTGACAAGCCGAATTTCTTCACCTCCTGAGGTTGAAGAGGCGCTGCTGCGCCTTCTTCACACGCGTCTGTGTGGGTGGACCAATTCAGTTTGTCCGTGATGTGTACACCGAGGAACTTAAAACTTTCCACCTTCTCCACTACTGACCCGTCGATGTGGATAGGGGGGCTCCCTCTGCTGTTTCCTGAAGTCCACAATCATCTCCTTTGTTTTGTTGACGTTGAGTGTGAGGGTATTTTCCTGACACCACACTCCAGGGCCCTCACCTCCTCCCTGTAGGCCGTCGCGTCGTGTTGTAATCAAGCCTACCACTGTAGTGTCATCCGCAAACTTGATGATTGAGTTGGAGGCGTGCATGGCCACGCAGTCTGTGGTGAACAGGGAGTACAGGAGAGGGCTCAGAACGCACCCTTGTGGGGCCCAGTGTTGAGGATCAGCGGGGTGGAGATGTGTTACCTACCCTCACCACCTGGGGCGGCCCGTCAGGAAGTCCAGGACCCATTGCACAGGGCGGGGTCGAGACCAGGTCTCGAGCTTGATGACGATTTGGAGGGTACTATGGTGTTAAATGCTGAGCTGTAACGATGAACAGCATTCTCACATGGGTATTCCTCTTGTCCAGATGGGTTAGGGCAGTGTGCAGTGTGTTGCGATTGCGTCGTCTGTGACCTATTGGGTCGGTAAGCAAATTGGAGTGGGTCTAGGGTGTCCGTAGGGTGGAGGTGATATGGTCCTTGACTAGTCTCTCAAAGCACTTCATGATGACGGAAGTGAGTGCTACGGGGCGGTAGTCGTTTAGCTCAGTTACCTTAGCTTTCTTGGGAACAGGAACAATGTGGCCCTCTTGAAGCATGTGGAACAGCAGACTGGGATAAGGATTGATTGAATATGCCGTAAACAACACCAGCCAGCTGGTCTGCGCATGCTCTGAGGACGCGGCTGGGAATGCCGTCTGGGCCTGCAGCCTTGCGAGTTAACACGTTTAAATGTTTTACTCACCTCGGCTGCAGTGAAGGAGAGCCCGCAGTGGTTTGGTAGGGGCCGTGTCAGTGGCACTGTATTGTCCTCAAAGCGGGCAAAAAAGTTGTTTAGCCTGTCTGGAGCAAGACATCCTGGTCCGCGACGGCGGTCTTTCTTTTTGTTTTAATCCGTGATTGACTGTAACCCTGCCACATACCTCTTGTGTCTGAGCGTTGAATTGCGACTCGATTTTGTCTCTGTACTGGGACTTAGCCTGTTTGATTGCCTTGCGGAGAGAATAGCTACACTGTTTTGTATTCGGTCATGCTTCCGGTCACCTTGCCCTGGTTAAAAGCAGTGTTTGCGCTTTCAGTTTCACGCGAATGCTCCGTCAATCCACGGTTTCTGGTTTGGGAATTTTTAATCGTTGCTGTGGGTACGACATCGTCAATGCACTTCCTAATGAACTCGCTCACCGAATCAGCATATTCGGCAATATGTTGTTGGACGCGATGCGGACATATTCCAATCCGCGTGATCGAACAGTCTTGAAGCGTGGATTCAGATTGTGCGGACCAGCGTTGAAACAGACCTGAGCGCGGAGCTTGTTGTTTGAGTTTTTTTTGTAGGCTGGAACAACAAATGGAGTCGTGGTCAGCTTTTCCGAAAGGGGGCGGGGAGGGCCTTATATGCGTCGCGGAAATTAGTATAACAATTATCTAGGGTTTTCCCAGCCCTGGTAGCACAATCGATATGCTGATAGAATTTAGGAGGGACCTTGTGAAGGACCTTGTGAAGATGCTGGAGGTAACAAGTACAAAAGTATCTATATCCACAGTAAACGAGCCTATATCGACATAACCTGAAAGGCCGCTCAGCAAGGAAGAAGCCACTGCTCCAAAACCGCCATAAAAAAGCCAGACTACGGTTGCAATTACACATGGGGACAAATATTGTACTTTTTGGAGGAATTCCTCTGGTCTGATGAAACAAAAATAGAACTGTTTGGCCATATGACCATCGTTATGTTTGGAGGAAAAAGGGGGAGGCTTGCAAGCCAAGAACACCATCCCAACCGTGAAGCACGGGTGGCAGCATCATGTTGTGGGGGTGCTTTGCTGCAGGAGGGCCTGGGCACTTCACAAAATATATGGCATCATGTGGGAGAAAATCATGTGATATATTGAAGCAACATCTCAAGACATTAGTCAGGAAGTTAACGCTTGGTCGCAAATGGGTTCCAAATGGACAATGACCCCAAGCATACTTCCAAAGATGTGGCAAAAGGCTTAAGGACAACAAGTCAAGGTATTGGAGTGGCCATCACAAAGTTCTGACCTCAATCCTACCAGAAGATGTGTGCAGAACTGAAAAAGTGTGTGCGAGCAAGGCCTACAAACCTGACTCAATTACACCAGCTCTGTCAGGAGAAATGGGCCAAATTCACCCAACTTATTGTGGAAGCTTGTGGAAGACTACCTGAAACGTTTGACCCAAGTTAAACAACTTAAAGGCAATGCTAACAAATACTAATTGAGTGTATGTAAACTTCTGACCACTGGAATGTGATGAAAGAAATAAAAGCTGAATAAATCATTCTCTTCCTATTTTTCTGACATTTCACATTCTTAAAAAAGTGGTGATCCTAACTGACCTGAGCAGGGCATTTTTACTAGGATTAAATGTCAGGAATTGTGAAAAACTGAGTTAAATGTATTGTTAAGGTGTATGTAACTTCCGACTTCAACTGTACATCAGCATTGCGTGGAGTTGGAGTAGTCTAATCATTGGTGGTTCTGGGGGCAGCGGCACGTGCACTCAGCATCTGGTCCTGCTCCTCGTCCAACATAACCTGTGGCATAACGGGGGTCAAAAGGTCACTACAAGGCTTTATACCACTTTACAATGATTTATAAACCACTATTAAAACAATATGTAGTTATTCCATATGACATCCGAATCTCTTTTGATCATTGTGAGCAAAAAAAATTGAGCTGTTGCACATAATCTTATTCAACCATCTTATTTATTTACTGTAAGTCATGACATGAGATACTATTTCAAGACATAGTAAAGACTGAAGTAATCTCCCTGAGCTCAGTCACTTCTTCCTCAACTCCTACCCACCCCATAATATATTGTGTGTGTCTGTATGATCCTACCTGTAGGTCCTGATCATGACGGAGTACGGGATGTCTTCAGTCTCCAGGAAGGCCTTGACAGTCTGCAGGCTGGTGAAGGGAACTCTGATGTCCACAGGAGTGGAGAGGTCAATGGCTCCATCCACACATCCAGCTTGGAGAAGAGGAGAAGAGAGAGGAGCGAGGAGAGAAGAGAGGGAGAAGAGAGAGAGGAGGAGAGAGAGGAGGAAGGAGGAGGACGGAAGACAAGTTGACATGTTAAGCCAACATAGCAAGCACTTTGAACAGCTAGTGAAAAGGAAATGCATGGTCAAGTACATTTTTTATTGTAACTTTTTTATTGTTTATTTTTATTATTAACCCATCCGTAGCTTTTTTTGGTTTTAAAGCTCTTGACATATACACACATTTTATATATTACATTTTACATACTACATAAATGGTACTTTTATATACAGCATTCACCTGACAAAGATATATTTTACATACAGACAGTACATACATACATACACACATTATACATATACACATAGATATTTATTATACACATAAATGTACTGTATATACATAACACATAACAGTGCGTCGGTGCCGTTTAAGATGAGGGAGGACGATAATGTTTTATGAGCGTGGCCTTTTTTCTATTACAGTATATTGGATGACTGTCATTCATATTCCATTCACCCAGCTCAATTAACATCGATAGGTTTAGGCTAGCTGCTATATGATACTCAATTTTCCCTATACCATTCATGAGGTTGCTACAACCTAGCCTATGAATGAAAGTTTATAACGTATGTGCACAGTCGAGAGAAATTAGAGTAATCAAGGTGACAGACATTGACATATTCAATACCACTGTCACGTATACTCCCTCTCCGCCTCTAGGTCATCAGGCTGCTGATTATCCGCACACCTTTCACCATCGTCTCGCAGCTGCACCTCATGACACCCACCTGGACTCCATCACCTCCTTGATTATCTTCCCTATATCTGTCACTCCCTTGTTCTTTCTTCAGGTGTTATTGACTCTGTTTCATGTCGGTGCGTTGTTTGTGTTTCGTATTTATTGGTTTGTTTATTTATTAAAACACTCATTCCCGTACTTGCTTCCGACTCTCAGCACACATCGTTACAACCACCTTGCACAATCTTGCCTGCATCTAGCTGCTCTAGGGTGTTATCATTAGTCCAACTGTTGCAAACAAGAGTTTCTATTGGACAAATTCAGATATGTTTATCCCCGTTTCGTTCCGTTTGCTTCCGTTTAAGAAACATTTTTCAACAGAATCGGTAGAATGAATACACCCCTGATCACACGCAAGCACAGTTCACTTTCATAGCAACAACACACAAACAGCATATCCTTTTGATCGTTGGATAATTCCTTCACGCATCTACGTGCTCTCCTCCTCTCACCTTTTCCTTTTGTGCACAACACATCAGCTGTCTGTGACCAGGCGAAAAAACCTTTCCAAGCCTAACCTTCATATCATAACCGTTAACCGCTACACACAGCCATATCATTGTCACCATATTAGCAACGTCAAGTCAACATAGGTAATAGAACTAAAGTTAGTAAACCGGCTACAATCATACAGTACAGTGACAAGCAGTTTAGCAGTTACACCGGTGGGCCCCGGTGGCAATAAATTAATCAAACCAAAAGCTTACCTTGACTTGGAAAAGTTCCAGTGTTGGATAGCCATAGCCAGCTAGGTAACATACATCCCTCAATGTTTGAGCAAGGTGTTTGAGTAGGCTCAACTAGCTAGCTGCATTCACATCTAATAAGTGAAAGTAAAATAATAAGAAATATAGTTGCTCTCTCTCTCTCTTCCTTTCTTGCTTTTTCTTCATTTTTGAAGAAATACATTTGTTCAAAACTGTTCAACTACTGTCTTTCTCTCTCGTTGAGTCAACTGCTCAACAACTTTTATGCACTGCAGTGCTAGCTAGCTGTAGCATATGCTTTCATACTAGATTCATTATCCGATCCTTTGATTGGTGGACAACATGTCAGTTCATGCGCAAGAACTCTGAGAAGTTGTCATAATTACTGTTTAAGTCTATGAATGGGGTGAGAACCACAAGGTTTTTTATTGAAGTCAACGTATCCAGAGGAGGATGGAAACAGCTGTCCTACACTGTGATTTTGCAGGTTTTCCTACTTACAAAGCATGTAGAGGTCTGTCATTTTTATCATAGGTACACTTCAACTGTGAGAGACGGAATCTAAAACAAAATCCAGAAAATCACATTGTATGATTTTAAGTCATTAATTTGCATTTTATTGCATGACATAAGTATTTGATCACCTACCAACCAGTAAGAATTCCGGCTCTCACAGACCTATTAGTTTTTCTTTAAGAAGCCCTCCTTCTCCACTCATTACCTGTATTAACTGCACCTGTTTGAACTCGTTACCTGTATAAAAGACACCTGTCCACACACTCAATCAAACAGACTCCAACCTCTCCACAATGGCTAAGACCAGAGATCTGCGTAAGGACACAGGATAAAATGTTAGACCTGCACAAAGCTGGGATGGGCTACAGGACAATAGGCAAGCAGCTTGGTGAGAAGGCAACAACTGTTGGCGCATTATTAGAAAATGAAAGAAGTTCAGATGACGGTCAATCACCCTCGCGTCTGGGGCTCCATGCAAGATCTCACCTCGTGGGGCATCAATGATCATGAGGAAGGTGAGGGAACAGCCAGAACTACATGGCAGACCTGGTCAATGACCTGAAGAGAGCTGGACCACAGTCTCAAAAAAACATTAGTAACACACTACGCCGTCATGGATTAAAATCCTGCAGCGCACGCAAGGTCCCCCTGCTCAAGCCAGCGCATGTCCAGCCCGTCTGAAGTTTGCCAATGACCATCTGGATGATCCAAAGGAGGAATGGGAGAAGGTCATGTGGTCTGATGAGACAAAAATTGAGCTTTTTGGTCTAAACTCCACTCGCCGTGTTTGGAGGAAGAAGAAGGATGAGTACAACCCCAAGAACACCATCCCAACCGTGAAGCATGGAGGTGGAAACATCATCTTTGGGGATGCTTTTCTGCAAAGGGGACAGGACGACTGCACCGTATTGAGGGGAGGATGGATGGGCCATGTATAGCGAGATCTTGGCCAACAACCTCCTTCCCTCAGTAAGAGCATCGAAGATGGGTCGTGGCGGGTCTTCCAGCATGACAACGACCCAAAACACACAGCCAGGGCAACTAAGAGTGCCTCCGTAAGAAGCATCTCAAGGTCCTGGAGTGGCCTAGCCCGTCTCCAGACCTGAACCCATAGAAAAATCTCTGGAGGGGGAAAAAGGCAAATCTCTCCTGTTTTTTTCTTTTTTTTTTTTTTTTTTTCCCTTCCCTTTTTTTTCCTTTTTTTTTTTCCGTTGGTTTGTTTTTTTTTTGTTCGAAGAGAAGATTGCCTCCCTCCAGAGATGTTTCATTGGTTCCAGTTCGGAGACGGGCTAGCCACTCCAAGGACCTTGAGATCATTCTTACGAGCACTCCTAGTTGCCCTGGCTGTGTGTTTTTGAGGTCGTTTCATGTGGAAAGACCCAGCCACGACCCATCTTCGAATGCTCTTACTGAGGAAGGAAGGTTTGGCCAAGTCTCCGTTATTAGCCATGCCCCATCCATCCTCCCTCAAGCTGACGGCTGCAGGTCTGATCCTGTCCCTTTGCAGAAAAGCATCTCTCCAAAGAATATGTTTTCCACCTCCATGCTTCACGGTTGGCCGATGGGTGTTCTTGGGTTGTACCTCATCCTTCTTCTTCTCCAACACGGCGAGTGGAGGTTTAGACCAAAAAGCCTCAATTTTTGTCTCATCAGACCAACATGACCTATCTCCCAGTCCTCTATTGGATCATCCAGATGGTCATTGGCAAACTTCAGACGGCCTGGGACATGCGCTGGCTTGAGCAGGACTTGCGTGCGCTGCCAGGAGATTTATCCATGACGGCGTAAGTGTGTACTAAATGGTTTTTCTTGAGACTGTGCCCAGCTCTCTTCAGGTCATACCAGTCCTGCCATTTTGAGTTCTGGGCTCGTTTCCCTCACCTTCCTCATGATCAAAATTGATGCCCCACGAGGTTGAGATCTTGCATGGAGCCCCAGACCGAGGTGATGACCTTCATCTTGAACTTCTTTCATTTCTAATAATTAGCGCCAGACAGTTGTGCCTTCTACCAAAGCTGCTGCCTATTGTCCTGTAAGCCCATCCCAGCCTTGTAGCAGTCTACAATTTTATCACTGAGTGTACCTACGCAGATTCTCTGGTCTTACCATTTGTGGAGAGTGAGTTCTTGATGCGAGGGTGTGTGGACACAGTGTCTTTTATACAGTAACGAGTTCAAACGGCAGTTAACCTACAGGTAATGAAGTGGAGAAACCAGAGGCTTCTTAAAGAAAAACTAATAGGTCTGTGAGAGCCGGAAATTCTACTGGTTGGTATGATCCAAATACTTATGTCATGCAATAAAATGCAAATTAATGACTTAAAAAAATACATACAATTGATGTTCTGATTTTTGTTTTAGATCCTCTCTCACAGTGAAGTGTACCGATGATAAAAATGACAGACTCTACATCTTTGTAAGTAGGAAAACCTGCAAAATCACAGTGTAGGACAGGCTGGTATGTTCCATCCTGCCTCTGGCATTACGTTACCTTCAATAAAAAACCTTGTGGTTCTCACCCCATCCCATAGACTTAAACATAATTATGACAACTTCTCAGAGTCCTGCAGCATGAACTGACATGTTGTCCACCCAATCAAAGATCGGATAATGAATCTAGACTGGAGAGGCATATGTCTACAGCTAGGACACTGGCGAGTGCATAAAAGTTGTTGAGCAGTTGACCCTCAACGAGAGAGAAAGACAGTAGATTGAACAGTTTTGAACAAATGTATGTCTTCAAAAATAAGAAAAACAAAAAAGGAAAGAGAGAACGAGAGCAATGGTAAGTTTGTTTACATCTTTAGAGATATGAATACCAAGCATGTCTACTTCACCATCAGCCCATTTTATTGGTAAACTACAAGGTACAGTAGTGTAAAAATGGTGTCATTTAACRATCCAATACTTAATATGGTACATGTATCATGATTGGGTTTTAGTCCAGAGAGGCTAGAAAAGTGATCTTCAATGAGACCGTACAGGGATCCAGATTGCGGACCTAAGAAGAAACTTGAGTTATTGGCATACATTGACACTTTTGTTTTTTTCTAACCCCTTGATGTTCTTGTTGGATCTGATTTTAATAGCTAGCATTTCAATGGCCATAACAAATAGATATGGAGACAATGGACAGCCTTGTTTTACTTCTCTTGACAGCTCAATTCTTTCTGAGAAGTAGTCATTATTTACTATTTTACAACTGTGGTTGCTATACAGTACATAACTTTAACATCTACGGGATCGGTGCCCCCCCCCCCCATCAGGACGGTTGAGCTAACGTAGGCTAATGTGATTAGCATGAGGTTGTAAGTAACAAGAACATTTCCCAGGACATAGACATATCTGATATGGTATGTATCAGCTTAAATTCTTGTTAATCTAACTGCACTGTCCAATTTACAGTAGCTATTACAGTGAAAGAATACCATGCTATTGTTTGAGGAGAGTGCACAATTATGAACTTGAAAATGTATTAATAAACCAATTAGGCACATATAGGCAGTGTTGATGCAACATTTTGAACAGATATGCAAGGGTTCATTGGATCAGTCTAAAACTTTGCACATACACTGCTTCCATCTAGTGGCCACAATCTAAATTGCGCATGGGCTGGAATAATACATTATGGCCTTTCTCTTGCATTTCAAAGATGATGGTAAAAAAAATCAGACCTTCTTGCTGAGTACCTGATAGTCTACCATTTTTATAGGAGTAGTAAAAGCATGCTAATAATGGATCTTTGAGTACCTCAAAAAAGGTCTGATATACTTCTACTGGTATACCACCAAGCCCTGGGGTTTTCCAGAATGAAAAGATTTAATTGCTTCAAGAAGTTTATCCTCTGTTAGTTGGACTTTTAATATTTTTTTTAAATTTCACCTTTATTTAACTTCACACAGGTCTTTCTGTACATTTGTTAATTTTACATGATTATTATTAGGGGAAAATCCATACAGTTAGTATCATTCAGTGGAGATGGAGGAGACTGAAAAGAAAACATATGCTTAAAATATTTAGCTTCCTCTTTCAAAACATAATTTGGTGAATCATGGATGACTCCGTCATTTGTAACGAGTTTCTGTAAATTCTTTTTGGTAGCATTTCTATGTTGAAGATTCAAGAAAGATTTAGTGCATTTTCCAAAATGTTCCGTCCAGTTAGCTTTATTTTTACAATAAATTACACTTCATYGTTCTTGAATAAGTTCTCATTCTAATCTAGTTCTAATTATTTTAGTTTTTCCTTTAACTTATTTTGTGCCTCTATTGTACAATTTTTATTGCCATCTACCTYCACCATTATTTCCTCTATGTTCTTTATTAGTCTAATCTCTTTTAATCAAAACTGTTTTTGTTTCAATGTTTGAGTATTGTATTGAATGGCCTCTAAAAGTACATTTGAAAGTGTCCCATACAATAAGGGTCCAGTACCAATCCAGTACCTATGTTGTGCAGAAAAAAAATCTAATTATGAATTATTTTGTGTTGGTTAAGAACAAATTGTCATCCAGTTGGTTTTGATTAAATTTCCAATATCCCCATCCCCATCATCATGGAAATTCTGTAAGAGTTATGTGGAGGCCAATTAGATGGTGGTCCGTTCGCATTCGGTCTTTAGTACATTTTGATGCCAGCAAGAATGACACAAGGAAGTAGTCAAGACGGTTAGCTTGATTAAGCCTCCTCCATGTACTATATATCTCACTAGATCAGGGTTTTTTAGCCTCCATATATTCACTAGTTCTAATGTATCCATGATATTCGTGATCTCCTTAATTGCATGAGGGTGATAGTTTGTATTGTCATTTCTTTTACGATCCTTTGAGGTACTTGAAACCGTATTATAATCTCCCACCATAATAATATATTAATTTGTTWCTTGTGAGCTCAATAGATTATTGTATATATTTTCAAAGAAGTGTGGATCATCAATAGTTGGACCAGATTAATTAGCCAAATCTGTTTTTGGTCCAATAGCATATTTAAAAGGATCCATCTTCCTTGAGGATCTGTTTGCACAATCGGATCAAAATTATTGTTCATTAACATTATCACCCCCTTTGAGTTTCTTTGCCCATGACCATGACAAACATATTATTTATCCCTCCCAGGCCTTGGTCTAGTGAAATAATATGAATTCATATTGTGTTCATTGCAATGTTTGTCAAACTTCGTATTGAAATGGAAATGCCAATGCAGTAGGCTATAGTGTATTGAATGAGGTGGTGGGGTTAGATATATGTGGCTTCAGTGGTGGATATGATGATGATGATAATGATGATGATGATGATGATGATGATCATTGTCATGCCACACCTGGAGATGTTCCATCTCAGCCAGGTCCTTCAGGAGAGCGAGCTGGACCTCATCCTTCCCAGTGATACGAAGGACCTGGTCACTGCAAAGACAGGAGAACCATTCAAATTTGAACTATGCTTGAGTAATGGTCCGAGAGGGAGGTTGGAGTTGAGAAAGGGAGAAGTTGAGTAGCATAGACTGTGGTGAAACGTCTGCTTAGCAACATAATGACTTACAGTTGGAGTCAACCTTGATCATAAGTTTTGCTTCCTCTCAACAGTTAACATTGAGTAGCCATCTTTAATGATTAATTTGAATTTATTGAAAAGTAATAAAGCCTGACTGTCACACAGWTTGAAAAAGCAACTCATGTCTACAGAATCACTGAGGCAAGCAGGACATATGTTTTTATTACCCTTCCCATGGTTCAGTTAAGCAATAAGACCCGAGGGGGTGTGGTATATGGCCAATATACCACAAAGCACCAAGGTGCCTTATTGCTATTATAAACTGGTTACCAACATAATTAGTCCAGTAAAAATAAATGTTGTCATACCCCGTGTTATAACGTCTGATACACCACGGCTTTCAGCCAATCAGAATTCAGGGCTCAAACCACCCAGTTTATAACAATCTTTATATAGCAACTACTGGTGATATATCAAACATGACACCAAATAGAATTGGACATGTTCCCCAAAATGAGTACCAACCATTGGTGTATCCACTCACCCCTCAAATGTTTCCTTGCCGAAAATGGCCACAAACAGCACAGTCAAGACCAGCAGCCCCTTCATCATTGCCAATAGAGTAGAGACACACACCTTGGCCACCACCTTTTATGCCATGGTCCTGGTCACATGACCTTGCTTAAGGGGACTTGTGTATGATGCCTGCTGCTTTTCTTCCCATCCCAGCCAGGAGATCCTGGGAAATACCAGATGGGTCGTTTCTGTACCTTTGCCATCCATTTTGCCAGCATTTGCTTTAGTTTGAGTTTTGTAAAAAAATACATGTATTTATGAATAAATCTGAAACAAACATGTAGAGTGGGTATACTAGGCCTACAAGTTAAGGCATTTGACTTATGTGCTCAGTCCAGCTTTACACAAACAATAACTTTTAAGGCTTAATGAAGCCATTATAAACCCTTTCTAAGGCCTATATAAATACTTCAGAAAGCATTCATAAGAAAATTCCAATGACATGTTATGAAGGGCGGCAAAAGGGCCACATTTGGCAAAGCACCAGATGTAGGCCAATGCATTTGTGTCAGCCTGTATTCAGGAAGTTGTGCTACAGTACTGCCTGGTTAGTGTCAGATTCAGCAACACTATAATCAGCAGAGTTAAATTAAAACAGAAAGTGCAACGTAGTGAAATGGAACTGTTTTATGATAGTTAGGCTGCAGCCTGTGTCACAGCCGGCCTTGACCGGGAGACCCATGAGGCGGCGCACTATCGTCCGGGTTAGGGGAGAATTTGGCTGGCCAGGATTTCATTGTCCCATCGCGCTCTAGCGACTTCTTGTGGTAGGCCGGGCGCATGCAAGCTGACTTGGTTGCCAGGTGTACGGTGTTTCCCCCGACACATTGGTGCGGCTGGCTTCTGGGTTAAGCGTGCAGTGTGTAAAGGAGCCGCGACCTTCGCCTCTCCCGAGTCAAGACTGTAACAACCAATTGGAAATCACGAAAAAGTGGTAAAGTACCAAAAAATAAAATAGAAGATACAGTGGCTGCTTGTTTTCAAWATATCACTTGTCAAATTATTTTTCCTCTTGTCAGAATGAATTGAAAGGTTCTATTTGGTGTCTACTGTAGGAACGCTGTAAGAGGTAGGAACATTCATTGTTTGCTGGGAAGGCAGTTGAATTATTAAGACATCATTTGACAAACTATTCAATTACATTTAGGCTACGTGTTTGGTTGATATAGGCCCTCTCATTTGAGACTGAAACAGTATGCACTCCCAGATCTCTCTGCCCTCCCTCCTCTGTGCATGTTCTAAAAAGGGTAACTGTAGTCTGTTTTATGCAATCGAGCTGATAACAAGAATGACAGATTAAAGATACTGTACATGTTGGTTTTTCCATACTAGAAGTAAATCATTAACTTCCAGACAGGCACACCCACAATACATTTGTCTAAAAGACAGCAATACATTTGTCAAGTAGCACTGCGCACAAAATCCTGTTAGAATGCATTTGAACCATGACCTTATTTTGTCTAACAATATCTTGTTTTGTAGTTATTTTTTCTCTCTCACATGCAAGATTATTCTGCATACCAACTGGCAAAGACAGGGCATACAAAATCATGCCTGCATTGAAAKAAATGTCATTTGAATTTATCATGAGTTTGATAAATTACACAAATCATCCCCTAATGATGATTTTATGATTATTTATACAGTTRCCTAGATACCCACCTGTTTTGCAGTTTGTCTGTAACACGGTTACACAAGGCCACAAGCTGTGAAACACCCAAGGCCTTCTTTTAAAAGGACAGCAAAACAGATGCACATGACGTAGGATGTCTCTAAACCACATCATTACTACACACTTCCTGCATCTGCATGATAAGTATGTGCAGGTTTAAGATTGGGAGGGATAGCTATACAGTAAATGCAGCTGCTATCCATGACTGTGTCAAGACTCAACCAATCAACCAGAGGGTCGATGTATAATCTGCGTGACAGACATACTATTAATCTCTGTCATAAATGTGAAATGTGTTGCACACGACCAAGTTGCTGCTCCTCTGTCTGGTATGTGGTCAACTATCCCCCCAAAACTATCAACATATACTGTAAGAGGACACATTTAATTGTAAATAGTATATACATTGACTGTAAACACTAACAACAATAGGCTCATGACTGCCTAATATATTTGCTCCACCAGAACCAATACAGCCACACCCAACAAAACAGCTTTGAAAGGATTAACCATTAGACTACTGTAGTTTACGTGTTCATTCATTTTGTTTTATTGTTGAGGAGSCCCCCCTTGCTAAACGATGATTGGCTGCTCTGTACTTTATTGGTTCCACACTCAATTCTAATTGGTCCAGAGTTTAAGAACTTGTAGACAGCGGAAGCTTTTCATAGTAACAAAGCAATGAACGGGACCGTTCCGGAAGAAGTGGTGGCAGAGTAAAACCGATAAACTCTCGGTTGTGTTTCTAAAGATAAGTGTCAACGTGAAGTGAGTCCAAGTTTTTGTGAGTTTATTTTGAACGTTTACGGCKGGTCTAAGCCAGCATAGCCTACAGCGGGGAACTGAAAATGGAGGTAGAAAAGGAAATCAAGAAGGTAAGTCCTCATGCCTGTGTATAGTTCCAGATAAGACATGGCAACGCCCTTAGAGGTGTATCCTACAAGCTAGCAAAGTCAGCAAGGAAGATGGCTCGTTCTGTCATTAAAGCCAGTAACTTTTGCTACATAGACTACCGTTGACTGTAAAATACTAGATGTGTTAGAAATATGTAGCCAATTGCTAGAACCTTCGAACTTCTTGCTTCTGTGCAAGGTCAGTTTATCAAATATAACAAACCCGTAGTTGGCCTAATTTATGTATTGACATTGTTCGCATCATAACCATTGGTGACTTTCTCTCAATATCATGTTTCCATAATYTGATTCTGAAGGTGCGGACGGACGTCCCGTCTCCCACGCGCGACCCCTCATCAATGATACCGGTCTGATGCAGCAGACAGCATCCTTTAGATACAACAAAGCACATAACTACTACATCGATTGAGTCACTCAATTGTATTTATAGCATTATAACAAAGGACAATTCTCTGTTAATTCAACTGTCAAGAGATTAAGAGCGATTAAGGCATGAGAGTGGAGTGGGGGCTCCATGATTCCAGCCYTTATCTGTCAGCTATCATCAAGGTCCACGCGCTTGTACAAAGGGAAAGCGTCGCAGTAATGCCCTTTAAGATTCAGTAGATTACCAGCGTGAAGCCGCTATAATTACTAGATCACTAATCATAAATGTGAGACCCCGATAATTGTGTCAAACTGCTAATGACCTTTGATCAAAGAAAACGACTTGTTTTGATTTATGTCTGCTCGATTATCTTCAAAGAGTCTATCATTAATATAACTCTTAATGCATTCTGAAGGCATCAAGTTCTCAAGATGTATTTGGGCCCTTGCTCATAAGATCATCTGACATTTGAAATTCACAGATTTTCTGGACTGTGGCTACTTTCCCTTGTCAACCTGAGACACCTCATGGCMATGTGTCATTGGTCATGTTCCCTTGATCAGACTTTGCATGCATCGACCAATGGCTGCATGCTACATCATCRACTGACAGATTGCTATCACATATGTGGTTAGCTTTATTTACATGTACAGTGGGGCAAAAAAGTATTTAGTCAGCCACCAATTGTGCAAGTTCTCCCACTTAAAAAGATGAGAGAGGCCTGTAATTTTCATCATAGGTACACTTCAACTATGACAGACAAAATGAGGGAAAAAAATCCGGAAAATCACACTAGGATTTTTAATGAATTTATTTGCAAATGGTGGAAAATAAGTATTTGGTCACCTACAAACAAGCAAGATTTCTGGCTCACAGACCTGTAACTTCTTCTTTAAGAGGCTCCTCTGTCCTCCACTCGTTACCTGTATTAATGGCACCTGTTTGAACTTGTTATCAGTATAAAAGACACCTGTCCACAACCTCAAACAGTCACACTCCAAACTCCACTATGGCCAAGACCAAAGATCTGTCAAAGGACACCAGAAACAAAATTGTAGACCTGCACCAGGCTGGGAAGACTGAATCTGCAATAGGTAAGCAGCTTGGTTTGAAGAAATCAACTGTGGGAGCAATTATTAGGAAATGGAAGACATACAAGACCACTGATAATCTCCCTCGATCTGGGGCTCCACGCAAGATCTCACCCCGTGGGGTCAAAATGATCACAAGAACGGTGAGCAAAAATCCCAGAACCACACCTGCAGAGTGAATGACTGACCTGCAGAGAGCTGGGACCAAAGTAACAAAGCCTACCATCAATAACACACTACGCCGCCAGGGACTCAAATCATGCAGTGCCAGACGTGTCCCCCTGCTTAAGCCAGTACATGTCCAGGCCCGTCTGAAGTTTGCTAGAGAGCATTTGGATGATCCAGAAGAAGTTTGGGAGAGTGTCGGATGAAACCAAAATATAACTTTTTGGTAAAAACTCAACTCGTCGTGTTTGGAGGACAAAGAATGCTGAGTTGCATCCAAAGAACACCATACCTACTGTGAAGCATGGGGGTGGAAACATCATGCTTTGGGGCTGTTTTTCTGCAAAGGGACCAGGACGACTGATCCGTGTAAAGGAMAGAATGAATGGGGCCATGTATCGTGAGATTTTGAGTGAAAACCTCCTTCCATCAGCAAGGGCATTGAAGATTAAACGTGGCTGGGTCTTTCAGCATGACAATGATCCCAAACACACCGCCCGGGCAACGGAGTGGCTTCGTAAGAAGCATTTCAAGGTCCTGGAGTGGCCTAGCCAGTCTCCAGATCTCAACCCCATAGAAAATCTTTGGAGGGAGTTGAAAGTCCGTGTTGCCCAGCAACAGCCCCAAAACATCACTGCTCTAGAGGAGATCTGCATGGAGGAATGGGCCAAAATACCAGCAACAGTGTGTGAAAACCTTGTGAAGACTTACAGAAAACGTTTGACCTCTGTCATTGCCAACAAAGGGTATATAACAAAGTATTGATAAACTTTTGTTATTGACCAAATACTTATTTTCCACCATAATTTGCAAATAAATTCATTAAAATTCCTACAATGTGATTTTCTGGATTTTTGTTTTAGATTCCGTCTCTCACAGTTGAAGTGTACCTATGATGAAAATTACAGGCCTCTCATCTTTTTAAGTGGGAGAACTTGCACAATTGGTGGCTGACTAAATACTTTTTTGCCCCACTGTATATGGCTCTAGTCCACTCTTATCCATCTTCATTAATCAGTTTCCTAAAGTGATCATTATCTCCCTAATGGGCTTCTGGGAAGAGAGGCTTCTAGGGTGTTGCCTAGAAGTTTAACTTAAGGAAACATTCACAATTTATACTGAAAAAAAAATATAAACACATGTAAAGTGTTGGTCCCGTGTTTCATGAGCTGAAATTTTCTATATGCACAAAAGCTTATTTCTCTCAAATGTTGTGAAATAATTTCTTTACATCCCTGTTTATTGAGCATTTCTCCCTTGCTGAGATAATCCATCCACCTGACAGGTGTGGCATATCAAGAAGCTGATTAAACAGCATGATCATTACATAGGTGCACCTTGTGCTGGGGGGGACAATAAAAGGCCACACTGAAATGTGCAGTTTTGTCACACAACACAATTCTACAGATGTTTTGAGGGAGTGTGCGATTGGCATGCTTACTGCAGGGATGTCCATCAGAACTGTTGCCAGAGAATTTACTGTTAATTTCTCTACCGTAATCCGCCTCCAACGTTGTTTTAGAGAATTTTGCAGTACGTCCAACCGGCCTCACAACCACAGACCACGTGTAGCCACACCAGCCCAGGACCTCCACATCTGGCTTCGTCACCTGCGGGATCATCTGAGACCAGCCACAAAGACAGCTGATGAAACTGTGGGTTTGCACAACCTGAAGAATTTCTGCACTAACTGTCAGAAACTGACTCCGGGAAGCTCATCTGTGTGCTTGTTGTCCTCACCAGGGTCTTGACCTGACTGCAGTTTGGTGTCGTCACTGACTTCAGTGGGAAAATGTTCACCTTCGATGTCCACTGCCATGATGAAGTGTGCTCTTTACAGATGAATCCCGGTTTCAACTGTACCGGGCAGATGGCAGCGTGTATGGTGTTGTGTGGGTGAGCATTTTGCTGATGTGAACAGTGCCCCGCGGTGAGGTTATGGTATGGGCAGGCATAAGCTATGGACAACAAACACAATTGCATTTTATCAATGGGAATTTCAATGCACAGAGATACCGTGATGAGATCSTGAGGCCCATTGTCGTGCCRTTCATCCGCCCCATCACCTCATGTTTCAGCATGATAATGCACAGCCCATGTTGCAAGGATCTGGACACAATTCCTGGAAGCTGAAAATGTCCCAGTTTTTCCATAGCCTTCATACACACCAGACATGTCACCCATTGAGCATGTTTGAGATGCTCTGAATCGACGTACGACATCGTGTTCCAGTTCCTGTCAATATCCAGCAAAGAAGAGTGGGACAACATTCCACAGGCAATAATCAACAACCTGATCAACTCTATGTGAAGGAGATGTGTTGCGCTGCATGAGGAAAATGGTGGTAACACCAGATACTGACTGGTTTCCTGATCCACACCCCTACAGATGCATATCTGACCAAYAGATGCATATCTGTATTCCCAGTCATGTGAAATCCATAGATTAGGGCCTCCATTTATTTCAGTTGACTGATTTCCTTATATGAACTGTAACTCAGTAAAATCTTTGAAATACATTTTAACTCAGTTTTTCACAATTCCTGACATTTTAATCCTAGTAAAAATTCCCTGTCTTAGGTCAGTTAGGATCACCACTTTATTTTAAAAATGTGAAATGTCAGAATAATAGTTTAGAGATTTATTTCAGCTTTTATTTCTTTCATCACATTCCCAGTGGGTCAGAAGTTTACATACACTCAATTAGTATTTGTTAGCATTAACTTTAAATTGTTTAACTTAGGTAGATTTCCACTAGCTTCCCACAATAAGTTGGGTGAATCTTGGCCCATTCCTCCTGACAGAGCGGGTATAACTGAGTCAGGTTTGTAGGCCTCCTTGCTCGCACATGCTTTTTCAGTTCTGCCCACAAATGTTCTATAGGATTGAGGTCAGGACTTTGTGATGGCCACTTCAATACCTTGACTTTGTTGTCCTTAAGCCATTTTCCACAACTTTGGAAGTATGCTTGGGRTCATTGTCCATTTGGAAGACCCATTTGCGACCAAGCTTTAACTTTCTGACTGATGTCTTCAGATGTTGCTTCAATATATCCACATAATTTTCCTCCCACATGATGACATATATTTTGTGAAGTGCACCAGTCCCTCCTGCAGCAAAGCACCCCCACAACATGATGCTGCCACCCCGTGCTTCACGGTTGGGATGGTATTCTTCGGCTTGCAAGCCTCCCCCTTTTTCCTCCAAACATAACGATGGTCATTATGGCCAAACAGTTCTATTTTTGTTTCATCAGACCAGAGGACATTTCTCCAAAAAGTACGATCTTTGTCCCCATGTGCAGTTGCAAAYCGTAGTCTGRCTTTTTTATGGCGGATTTGGAGCAGTGGCTTCTTCCTTGCCGAGTGGCCTTTCAGGTTATGTCGATATAGGACTCGTTTTAATGTGGATATAGATACTTTTGTACCCGTTTCCTCCTGATTTGCACTTTTTGTACCAAAGTACGTTCATCTCTAGGAGACAGAACGCGTCGCCTTCCTGAGCAGTATAACGGCTGCGTGGTCCCATGGTGTTTATACTTGCGTTCTATTGTTTGAGTTCTTTTGATTTTCTCATGATGTCAAGCAAAGAGGCACTGAGTTTGAAGGTAGGCCTTGAAATACATCCACAGGTACACCTCCAAATGATGTCAATTAGCTTATCAAGCTTATAAAGCCATGACATTTTTGGGAATTTTCCAAGCTGTTTAAAGGCACAGTCAACTTAGTGTATGTAAACTTCTGACCCACTGGAATTGTGATAATAGTGAAATAATCTGTCTAAACAATTGTTGGGAAAATTGTTGGGAAAAAACTATGGTTTGTTAACAAGAAATGTGTGGAGTGGTTGAAAAAGGAGTTTTAATGACGCCAACCTGAGTGTATTTAAACTTCCGACTTCAACTGTATGTCTGACTCGCCAATAGCTTGGCTTCCCTTTATAATCATTTACTTTTGTTAAAGATGCACTATGCAGATATCTCTCCGCCATTTCCTGGTCGATAAAATTCTAATAGTTCGCCTAATTTCAGTTTGTGACAACAAGCAACTATAGTGTAGTATCATTGTACCATCTAAACCCCTGTGAAATCTATTTTCCATAACCAAAAATATTGTATTTTCAGCTGTTTGAAGCTGGTGCACCAAACCGAAAGTAAAAGACGCAAAAAAGTCAACTTAAAAATGGGAAGTATAGAAATAGCGCACAGAACAGATCTACCGCTTCTTAGACTTGCTTTCTACTAGAATGACAGACCTATACTATAACACACATTTCTATGTGAATTTTGTCAGGTCGCCCAAAAAGTGACATTGCAGCTTTAAGTGGAGAAAAGGGGGTGATGGTTAATGTAAATATTTTCTACAGGTCACGCTCTAGTCTGGCTTGGCATTCCTCTGTAGAGGCCGGCTGCTCATTCCCAAAGGCCGAGGGGGGCTCACTGCTCCACTTTCAGGGCTCCCTAAGCCAAAAACGGCCTTCACCAAACAGGAGAGTGTATTTTTGCGTCCCAAATGGCACTCTAATTCCTATGTAGTGCACTACTTTTGACCAGGGCCCATAGGGCACTGTATAGGGAAAAGGGWGGCATTTGGGATGCAACCCTRGAGAGGGGCTCAACCCTGGAGAGGGGCTCTCTTTCAGCATTGTCGATTGCTTGACCGTACAAGGGCTCAGACAGCAGTGACGTGCAAGACGGACAACACTGGTGTTTGAAGTAGAGAAGTTAGTCTGAGTGATACGAATGTGAAGGGGGAAGGGGATTCTACAGTATGCRCTGTGACTATAAACTCTGGAATTAGGCCTATAGCCTAGTGAGTCTTGTTTAGTTGGCAAGTAGCCTAACATCCAACATGGGCACTGGAGGTAAACGAATCAGAACAGAAGAGAATGCATGCAGAATGGTTGAGAAAAGTAGGCTGTTGCTTGATGCATCAAATCTGGAATATATCTGAGGGGGGATTAATGGGACATCAGTTTCTGTTTTTTTTTTATTTATTTTTTTAGGCCTGTTTTATACGCAAATGTGAAGGTGACGCTGTACACCAACAGAACGTTGCAGATTCTGTTAACGAGGGTATTTGAAAAGGCCATCCCAAAAACAATTAAGCTAAAATAGTGACTGCACCATATGAACTACAGTAAATATCAAGCCCTGGCTGGTATGAAGGAGTTTCTCAAGACCGCATACRTCTTAATTAATGTGCTGTGTTCTGTCTGTTGGCAGATGACCCTGGGCCACGAGATCGGCGCCGGGGCGGCGTGTCTGAAATGCAAGGACAAGTGTGAGGGGTTTGAGCTACACTTCTGGAGGTTTGTACTATTGTCTCTGTGCGGTGTAGTTATTATCATTTTTCATATTGAATTCAAGATAATCCAGACCCGATGGGGACAACAACAACAATGCTTATTTTCTCTTAGCTTCACAACAACAGGGAAAGCCACGGGCCCTGAAAGCATGTTGCAACCGATCATTGTTGTCTACTATTACAGTTTTTGTGCTCTTAAATTTGACTGAACTGACATGTCCTACATTTCTTTGACTTCCTGTCTGATTTCTGGACTTACAATGCAGTCTTTATCTGGACCAATGACTCATGAAAATAGTTGTCCCCCACTGTCCTCTCAAGTCAAGGCAGCCTTCCTGCTTCCCCTGACAATTATCCACACTCAGCTAGCTTTCCTGAAGACATCACAACAGGTGCCCCAGTGCCTACTGCAGTGGCCAGTTGCTATGGCAACACCTAACCGCCACAATTCCTTCCATCTTGGTCATGGTCAGGCATGCAGGGCAAGCCCAGTCTGTGGAAATAAGAACGGAACAGGAAAGATATTCTGTGTTTGATGTAATTTGATCCTAAGGTGACGACATCACTCATCCCAYCTTAGCAGAAGTGTGGTGACCTCACTTGTCCAGTATCCTGCCTCCCACAACTCCACTTACTCACAAGCTTTTGACTGTTTCCCAAAAGTCATGAATATTTCTTATTCCTCTTCTCTTCCATGACCACTGATCTGAAAGCAATAGGGTATCTATCTAAACTCCAGGACCTTTGACTTGCTTTACGCTATAGGGMAGGTGTACTCAACTCTTACCCTATGAAGTCCGGCGCCTGCTGGTTTTCTGTTCTACCTGATAATTAATTGCATGCACCTGGTGTCCCAGGTCTAAATCAGTCCCTGCTTAGAAGGAAACAATATATATTTTTAAAAGCAGGGGAGGTTCAGCGATGAGTTTCAGGGCTGTATGGCCTACCKACTGGCCACACGCTGGTTGAACATTGTTTCCACGTCATATCAATATAATGTTATAGAACCAACGTGGAATAGATATTGAATTCAAGTCTGCCTAGTTGGTAGAGGTTTTCCTGGTTAGGTGATCATAAAGGAAACCTAGACATTTTTGAGTACTTAGACCCAACCATACGTCTAACCTATTCCCCATTGACTYTCCCCATCACAGAAAGATCTGCCGGAACTGTAAGTGTGGTCTTACGGACCACGATGTGCAGATGAACTCTGATGATAACAGGAAGGTGGGCAAGCTGTTCGAGGATACCAAGTACACTGGCCTCATTGCCAAGCTCAAAACTGACGGTGTACCCACGTACAAGGGCAACCAGGTCACCTTCTCCATCTCTGCCAGCCCCATATCAGGAACCGCTATTCCATACAGTCCCCAATCTGCCCACAATGTGCCAGCCAATGCTGGCTATGGGGATGGAGCTGGCTATGTGGCTGGAACTGGGCCCAGGGCTGGAGCTGGTAATGGGTCTGGGGCCGGAGCTGGGGCCGGAGCTGGGGCTAGCTATGGTGCTGGGACCGGAGGTGGAGCTGGGGCTGGACCCGCTACCATGCCCAAACCTGGGGCAATCAGAGCCACTGCTGTGTCAGCCAATGTCGTACCAGTCAGGAAGGATGCCGTGCCCATGAAGTCTGTTACCTACGAGTGGGCTCCTCCAGGGGTGAAACAGTACATGGTAAGGGTATAACTACAGTTTATCTTCAGTAACATAACAGTAAAACTACTGTATCATAGAATTAGAATAACTATGATAATCCCAGGGTTGAGAACAYCGGTCTGGAAGAACTTTGCCGGTATTGTTTCCTTGGTTTCTGTAAGGAATGTCATCATGGCCTAGCCTAGTAAAAAACAAATGTTAGTAGGTTCAGTCTGATTTAACCAGGCTAATCACTAGAAAGACTGTCCACTAGAGGTCACACTTTGTATCTTTTCATATCCTTCAAGTATGTGTTAAGTAGTGGTAGTTAGGGAGAGGTTGTAAGATGTCCTATAACAACTGGCTGCCTCTCCCAATCGCTCCCTTAACAAGATCAGCACAGCAACACGGCTTAATTTGAGTCACAAGCCCAGGGAAGACTGAGTTAGATCTTCACTGCCTCTCTGTATCTATCTTTTTGTTTTCACTTTCTCTGTTTGTTCCAATGACTCCCTCCCTCTTTCCATTTCCTCGTTTTTGTCCATTGTTTTCTCCATGTCTTTCCCTCCCTCTCTCTCTTCTCCTCCCTTAACAAAGTCCTAATTCTCTCTCCTCTGCTCTCCAATTGACCGTCAGGCGGTACGCTACATCGAGCTCCTGCCCCCAGAGAGGCGTCCCATAGCGGGCACGGAGGGTGCAGCCTACCGCCGGCAACAGATGGCAGTGCAGCTACCGGAGCACGACCAGGAYCCGGCCAAGTGCCACGAGCTGACCCCTGCAGAGGTCAAACAGATGCAGCAGTACGTCCGCAAGTACAAGGACGAGGCCCTGGGAGTGGGAGACATCAAACTGCCTGAGGAGATGATGGGTCAGGCTCCGGGTCAGGAGGGAGGACCAGGACAGGGAGCGCCAGGCATGGGAGGACGAGGGATGGGAGCCCCTGGGCTTCCAGTTGGGGCTGGGGGAGCCTTTGGGCCTTTTGGGCCTGGAGTTGGGGCTGGGGGAGCCTTTGGGCCTGGAGTTGGGGCTGGGGAGCCTTTGGGCCTGGAGTTGGGGCTGGGGGAGCCTTTGGGCCTGGAGGTTGGGGCTGGGGAGTTGCCTTTGCTGGAGTTGGGGCTGGGGGAGCCTTTGGGCTGGAGTTGGGGCTGGGGGAGCCTTTGGGCCTGGAGTTGGGGCTGGGGAGCCTTTGGGCCTGGAGTTGGGGCTGGGGGAGCCTTTGGGCCTGGAGTTGGGGCTGGGGAGCCTTTGGGCCTGGGAGTTGGGGCTGGGGGAGCCTTTGGGCCTGGAGGTCCTGGTCATCGAACAAGTCCTGGGTCTGGGAGTACACTCGGGCTAGCGGAACAGGTTCAACCTGGGATGGGGGCTGGAGGTTACCCTGGGGCAGGAGAAGGTGGACCAGGAGACATGGGCACTGCTGCCACCGCTGGGGCCATGGGTACTCCGGGAGCCCCTGGAGATCACCTGGCTGGACCCTGTGGACACTATGTAAGTATACCCTCTGATCGAAGCGTGAGATATTGTGACCAACTGACAGTGGGTTGTTATCCTAAGATTTGGTCCCCTTCCTTCCTACTGTATGTCCTTTCTCTCTTCCTTCATCATGGATATTAAAGAGAGCCTTTTGATTAGTCACTGTTGGTGCATTCTGGTTCCCTGATTATTTTTTTGTCTCGTTCCTATGCCCTCTCTCATCATGGATTTAAGAGCCCTGGAAGCATATGACTCCCCCCCCTCACTGTCAGACTCACTTCAGACACGTGGCTTTGTGAAGCTACGATTAGATTAGAGACTAGAGAATGACTGAACAAGGGAGTGATTCTCTCCGAGAGGTCGTAGATGAACTCTGATGATAACAGAAGTGAAGTGTGTGTTGTCAAACTATACTTCAACTAACTTTCATATGAAGTATATGTCCCAGTCACTGATGCTAGAACCAAGCTTTTCATATTGTGTATATTTATTGGCATGGATATAGTCGCTACCTCTCTCATGCGTGCACACTCTTTCTCTCTCTGTCGCTCTCTCTCGTTCAATGTCCATATATTCAAGGAAAATATGCTGGAGTTGAAATGTAGAACAGTCTCACATTTTAGTTGAAATGTATATTCTCAGCAGAGAATACTGTTGARTAGTGTAGAATGAGGACAGACATTCAACTGGCCACAAGACGGAGCCAGAAGTGAAAATATGAGTGAATAGTTTTGCATATTGATTTGTTTAGTATGGTTTTGAAGCGTGACTGAAAAATGTTTCCATCTAAACAGAGTTTTGGCTCATGCAAACCCCTACAGACTGCCCGTCTGTCTTTCTACCCGTCTCTCCCCATATGCAGTTAGTTATTCCAACTGAATTAATATTTGGATTTATGGGAGCTGTCAGGCAGTGTSTTAAATCATAATCATCATTATGCAGTTTAAGTTTATAATGGCATAAAATACCAGGATGAGGCTGTGCTACAGGGCCATTGTTTTAGTGAGGGCATTGCTAACGAAGGTYTTTTCTCTTGTATTCCTCCTTCCTGTCACCTTCTCCTTCTATCCCCATTCCCCTTCTTCAGTCGTGCCACCAGTGCCAGCTGCCCATGCGTCAGGGTGAGCCTGCGGTGTACGCAGAGCGTGCTGGCTATGACAATCTGTGGCACCCAGCCTGCTTTGTGTGCTGCACCTGYTCAGAGCTCCTGGTGGACATGATCTACTTCTGGAAGAAGGGACAGTTGTACTGCGGACGCCACTATGGAGACAGYGAGAAGCCACGCTGCGGGGGCTGTGACGAGGTGAGGGGTTGGGGAGGCAGGGATGAGAGGGGTCAGAGGTGAGCAAAGAAGGGACAGCTGTACCACAGACGCCACTAAGGAGACAGCGAGAAGCCCAGCGGTGGAGGCTGTGATGAGTATATGTTTGAGATCCATTAAACACATTGTGGAGCAAGAATGTCAGAGCTGGAGTATATTTTTAAATATGAGAGGAAAACTAAAAGAATCCTTTCCCAATTCTACCTCCCCATGTTAACCTGGTGTGTCTGTCTGTGTGTCTGCAGCTGATCTTCAGTAATGAGTACACGCAGGCCGAGGACCAGAACTGGCATCTGAAGCACTTCTGCTGCTTTGACTGTGACTGTGTGCTGGCTGGAGAGACGTACGTTATGGAGAACAACAAGCCTGTCTGCAAGCCCTGCTACATGAAGAGCCACGCCGCGGTAAGAACAGAGAGGGGGAGTGTGTGTGCAGTACGTGGGTGATACCCTGTACAATGTGTATTGTATACATGAGATACAGTTTAAGTCTGAAGTTTACACGCACCTTAACCAAATACATTAAAACAGTTTTTCACAATTACTGACATTTAATCATAGTAAAAATTCCCTGTTTTAGGCCAGTTAGGCTCACCACTTTATTCTAAGAATATGAAATGTCAGAATAATAGTAGAGAATTATTTATTTAAGCTTTTATTTCTTTCATCACATTCCCAGTGGGTCAGAAGTTTACATGCACTCAGTTAGTATTTGGTAGCATTGCCTTTAAGTTTAACTTGGGTCAAACGTTTCAGGTAGCCTTCCACAAGCTAACCGTAATAAGTTGGGTGAATTTTGGCCCATTCCTCCTGACAGAGCTGGTGTAACTGAGTCAGGTTTGTAGGCCTCCTTGCTCGCACACGCTTTTTCAGTTCTGCCCACAATTTGAGGTCAGGGCTTTGTGATGGCCACTCCAATACTTTGACTTTGTTGTCCTTAAGCCATTTTACCACAACTTTGGAAGTATACTTGGGGTCATTGTCCATTTGGAAGACCCATTTGCGAACAAGCTTTAGCTTCCTGACTGATGTCTTGAGATGTTGCTTCAATATATCCACATGATTTTCCTCCCTCATGATACCATCTATTTTGTGACGTGCACCAGTCCCTTCTGCAGCAAAGCACCCCCACAACATGAAGCTGCCACCCCGTGCTTCACGGTTGGGGTGGTGTTCTTTGGCTTGCAAGCATCCCCCTTTTTCCTCCAAACATAACGATGTTCATTATGGCCAAACGGTTCTATTTTTGTTTCATCAGACCAGAGGACATTTCTCCAAAAAGTACGATCTTTGTCCCTATGTGCAGTTGCAAACCATAGTCTGGCTTTTTTTATGGCGGTTTTGGAGCAGTGGCTTCTTCCTTGCTGAGCGGCCTTTCAGGTTATGTCGATATAGGACCTGTTTTACCGTGGATATAGATACTTTTGTATCTGTATCCTCCAGCATCTTCACAAGGTCCTTTGCTGCTGTTCTGGGATTGATTTGCACTTTTCGCACCAAAGTACGTTCATCTCTAGGAGACAGAACGCGTCTCCTTCCTGAGCGGTATGAAGGCTGCGTGGTCCCATGGTGTTTATACTTGCGTACTATTGTTTGTACAGATGAACGTGGTACCTTCAGGCATTTGGAAATTGCTCCCAAGGATGAACCAGACTCGTGGAGGTCTACAAAAAAAAAAACTGAAGTTTTGGTTGATTTCTTTTGATTTTTCCCATGATGTCAAGCAAAGAGGCACTGAGTTTGAAGGTAGGTCTTGAAATACATCCACAGGTACACCTCCAATTGACTCAAATTATGTCAATTAGCCTATCAGAAGCTTCTAAAGCCATGACATCATTTTCTGGAGTTTTCCAAGCTGTTTAAAGGCACAGTCAACTTAGTATGTAAACTTCTGACCCACTGGAATTGTGATACAGTGAAATAATCTGTCTGTAAACAATTGTTGGAAAAATGACTTGTGTCATGCACAAAGTAGATGTCCTAACCAACTTGCCAAAACTATAGTTTGTTAACCAGAAATTTGTGGAGTGGTTGAAAAACGAGTTTTAATGACTCCAACCTAAGTGTATGTAAACTTCCGACTTCAACTGTAACTGTGCTAGATACGTGTGTGTTTTTAAACAAACATCCCCTCTCTCTACAGGTGTGTACGGCCTGTCAGAACCCAGTGGAGCCCGAGGCCCAGCGCGTGTCCTACGGGGAGTTCCACTGGCACGCTGAGCCTCAGTGCTTCCAGTGCTCCTGCTGTGCTAAGTGTCTAATTGGAGAGCGCTTCATGGCCGTACAGGGAATGCTCTTCTGCTCTGTCGAGTGCAAGAAGAAGACCATGACCTAGAGAAGACCGTAGTGTACCGTACAGCAGCTCAACCTTCTCCGGCCTCCYGACCACAATTGTAATTTGAACTAAGCCTTGTCTAGAATACAAACAATAGTCTTAAAATGAAATTATTAATTTGCCTTGACCACAAGAGCTTAGCTAATGATTTTCAGTTTCTAAGTTCCTGATGGGATGGGGAAAATAATGCCTTAAATCTATTGATTAGTCTTCTCTTAACAAGATTCTCCTCTACATCTTCTCTTTACATGCACTGTTTTGTTCCACCTCTTTGTTTACTGAGATTCATTTGGTTGGCGTTTTGTTTCAGAACACTTTTCTTCTTCTGAGTTTAAAGCAGCTATGAATGATTCTCAACTCTGTCTACTCAAGTATTTTTTTGGTATTGTATCAGGATCCCCATTAGCTGTTGCGAAAGCAGCAGCAGCTACTCTTCCTAGGGTCCACAGAAAACATGAACCTTGACATAGTACAGAACATTAGTAGGCAAGAACAGTGTCCTTCCTTGGGTTGTTCTCAAATCCTGCTGCTTTCTCTCTAGAATGTACTACTGAACTCTAAGCAGTATTATGATTAACAAYTTCAGTGTAATAGTATTACAATACGTGATACTTTGTGCAGTATTTCTGTTCTGCAGGAAGCAGCCTTTCAGTGTTGTAACAGACTGCACACTATGCAATGTGATCAACTGATTCTCTCCAACACAGTCCTGGAGAACCCCTGTGAACGCAGGTTTTCACAAGTGACTTTATTATGGACAACATCACTGAAATGTGATGTCATATCTTCAGAACATCTTAAAACGATGATGARGGACTTTGGAGGACCAATGAAATGATCAGAAATCGTCAAGTAGTTATCTGTACTGTGGCGTCAACTTATCTACTGCCTTCTCTCCTTCCTGCAGTCTTTTATATTATAATCGGTTTCCCTCGCAGTCTTCACAATAAGTGCCATTGGCTTTCCTTTATTTCTCTTGCACTTTATATTTTCTCACACTGTAACAACCTAATAAAGTTTTTTGCAATGATTAGTCTCCCGCTTGGTTCATACTGGCASACAGGACCTTTAACAGTCAACACTACTAGAGGCGTTAACGACACACCACTTTGAACGCTTTGCGTTGTGTGTTCTTGCGTGTGTTTTTCACTTTCCAACATTCCTACCKAGCATACTCAATCCCCCTCAGGGACCAGTGTCGCTAGCATGCTAATGTGGCAGCTACAATACTTCACACGGGTGGAACAGGGACCTCTGACACGGACCCCCCCCCGGAAAAAAGGCCCAGTGTGACTTCGTTTCACCCACTCTTGTGGAAGTGGTGCACAATTCAAGGACGCCCCATTTTCTCAGGGTCCATTGTCTTTTGTGGCAGCCGGCCCAAAACAATGGCTTTCCTCCCCATGCCGTAGTTTCAYCTCCACTAGGCTTACAGTCAGTAGTAGGGTGTATCCCTCTCCTGACCTCTACACATACACAGCAACCCCTTGCTATATGCTTTCAATAGCAGGGGCACACCATATAAAGAAGTAGTCTGTGCATAGTTTTGCGGGGGGGTTCAATCATTCCCTTTAATGTCATATTCCTATTGGAATGTGCTTTCAATGTAAATGTACTTTTAATCCATCTGTCTGCAAATTTCAAGACATGGCATGTGAGGGTGCAGTGAGATACCTAATGGGTTGGACGATACTTTTCTCATCAATCATCTTAAATCTTTTTCTTAACTGGGAATCAACTAATCCTCCATTAACACAATGGAAAGGTCTAATGCTTTGATATCTAAATATTGAAACTGCGTGGGCCACGGACAGAAACAAAATGGTGCAGTTTGAGACCATGTGGCTGAGTGTGATGCGAGCTCTAGAGATGGGGRTGAGAGTAGCTAGGTCTGAGCAGGTGTGATTGTAAACTCAGCAAAAAATGAAACGTCCTCTCACTGTCAACTGCGTTTATTTTCAGCAAACTTAACTACATGTTTAATATATTTGTATGACAATAGATCAACAACTGAGACATAAACTGAAAAGTTCCAAAGATCGTGACTACAACACACATGGATGTGTCCCTGAACAAAGGGGGGTGAAAATCAAAAGTAACAATCAGTATGCTGTGGGCACAGCTGCATTGAAGTACTGCAGTGCATCTGTTTCATCATGGACTGCACCAGATTTCCCCAGTTCTTGCTTGTGAGATGTTACCCACTCACTCTTCCACCAAGGCACCTGCTCAAGTTCCCAGGACATTTCTGGGGGGGAATGGCCCTTAGCCCTCACCCCCCGATCCAACAGGTCCCAGAGGTGCTCATAGGATTGAGATCCGGGCTCTTTTGCTGGTCATGGCAAGAAATCTCTTGACATCTCCCGTTTGCAATGGAAATCACG
>NW_019942633.1:441102-443212 GCF_002910315.2 Salvelinus sp. IW2-2015
TGCATGTGCATTAATTGTTTATGGTTCATTGAACAAGCATGGGAAACAGTGTTTAAACCCTTTACAATGAAGATCTGTGAAGTTATTTGAAAAAGAGACATTTCTTTTTTTGCTGAGTTTAGATACAATCTGTATGAAAAGAGGCTCTTGTTTGGTTGTTAACAGCCTCTCTGTGCAGTAGTTGCTGCAAGGCAGCCAGTCTAGCTTAAGGGGGAAATAGTGGTCTCTAAGCAAGAATGCAATGTACTGAAATTGAGTGTGATGATGCCTGATTTTGATTTAATCTTCCACGTTCTTCATGTAAAGTTGACTCATCGCTATCTTACGCAAGTGGTATAGATAATCCAGTGTGCATGGCTGGCTGTCACACGCATTCATGTACGAGATGATGATCTACGGTAGACTGGGAGGCCAGCCTGCATTCTCAGAACAATCCAGAGATGTTGAAATGGAAATATCAAGTACATCCAATCCATGATTACATACATGTGGAGTCAAAACCTCCATGTAGTTTATATATGGAAGGGGAAAATACCGTAGGCTGTTTAGCCTGGATACGTACAGTACAGTCTGCGTTTGTGTTCAGTGTGGTCTGGCGACAGGGCATACATACAGGGCAATGGAACACAGTGGACAGTGAGGGAGAAGAACGAGGGGACAACAGTGGTACCCTGGGACAACAGTGGTACCCTGGGACATGCAGGCATCTTATGGAATGTGACAGCAATGTATTCTTTTCATTTTAAGTTGTCAACTCTTCCTGCCTTTCTATCAGGAGGAATCATCCATCTTCCACAGGAGAGCACCGCAGGCAGTGTGCCATGCATCTGGCTCTCATCGCAGAGGGAGACCACAGCAGTCAAATCAACAGATCATCTCTCCTCTCCCTGTCAGCACGGGTTGGGGGAAAAGAACTTCTCTACCTAGGTCCTAGGCAGCGGTGTAAAGTACTTAAGTAAAAAAGTAATCTGTACTTTACTATTTATATTTTTGACAGCTTTTACTTCACTACATTCCTAAAGAAAATAAATGTACTTTTTACACCATACATTTTCCCTGTCACCCAAAATTACTCGTTACATTTCAAACGCTTAGCAGGACAGAAAATGGTCCAATTCACAACTTATCAAAAGAACATTACTGGTAATCCCTAAGGCCTCTGATCTGGTGGACTCACTCAACACAAATGCTTTGTTTGTAAATTATGTCTGAGTGTGTCCCTGGCTATCCATATGTAAAAAATAAATTGTGCTGTCTGGTTTGCTTAATATATGGAATTTTAAATTCTTTTTTATTTGATACTTAAGTATATTTTAGCGATGACATTTACTTTTGATACTTAAGTATATTTAAAACCAAATACTTTTAGACTTCTACTCAAGTAGTCATTTACTGGTGACTTATTTTCTATTAAGGTATCTTTACTTTTACTCAAGTATGACAATTGGGTACTTTTTCCACCACTGCTCCTAGGACAATAGAGTACAACCGGGGGGATTTTTTTGGTAAGATTTTATTTATTTTCTTACAATACAAAGCATACACAAACTCAGCAAAAAAAAGAAACGTYCCTTTTTCAGGACCCTKTCTTTCAAAGATAATTTGTAAAAATCSAAATAACTTCACAKATCTTCAATGCAAAGGGTTCAAACACTGTTTCCCATGCTTGAACCATAAACAATKAATGCACATGCACCTGTGGAACGGTGGTTAAGACACTAACAGCTTACAGACGGAAGGCAATTAAGGTCACAGTTATGAAAACTTAGGACACTAAAGAGGCCTTTCTACTGACTCCAGACCACGAGAGCAGCCCAGACTCATCCCATATCAGAGACATGTCTGGTGAACCTGGTTGAATCGAGGTGAAGCTGGCCATTCCCCCCCAAGAATTCTTGTGAACTCAGGGCCTTGCGTGGAAGAGGATCAGGTGGGTAACATCTCACATGCAAGAAACTGCGCAATACTCTGCCGTTGCAAGTCCATGAGGAGGAGATGCACTGCTTCAGAACACTAATGCAGTGGTGCGCACACCAGATATGACTGTCAACTTTTGATTTTGACCCCCCCTTTGTTCAGGACACATTATTCCATTTCGGTAGTTCACATG
>NW_019942633.1:443923-463338 GCF_002910315.2 Salvelinus sp. IW2-2015
CTGTGGAACTTTTTCAGTTTATGTCTCAGTTGTTGATTCTTATGTTCATACAAATACTTACACATGTTAAGTTTGCTGAAAATAAATGCAGTTGACAGTGAGAGGACGTTTCTTTTTTTCTTAGTTTAGTAGCTTTGATCAGTCAGTGTGCTATGTTTTTGATCAGCCTAAGGGATGCATAAACCACAGACTAGGACCAACTGGAAATATCATGGGCTATCCCTTAATGTGCTGTGTTTCATTAGAGAGTGTGTGGCCAGTACTTTGATAAACCATTGCTCTGACATCACATTTTACGTCACTACCAACCTCATAAAACTTTTTGGGATATGAAACTGACTTCTTGAGGGAAATTGGCAGTTGGTGGTGTCCATGTCACCAGTATGAAAATAAACCATTGAAAACCCATGTGAAGGTTCTGGAGTAGTTTGACTCAGTTCCTGCAGAGGGCACACTTTCACATTCTATGGTAATAGGTTTGTTCCAAAGCTGTAATCAGTATGGTCACAGTAGGCTGCTACAAYATCAGTTTTTGTTTTTTGGGGGGCAATGGACACAGGGTCTGTTTAGCTTACAGATAGGCCTATTTGTCTCAAAATGACTTTGATTCTGTAAGAGAGTGTAATGTACTTGAACAGAACTCAGGCCTGGGCAGGGTAGAAAGGGGTCTGGTCCAGCTGTAACAAGTCAAGGTCAGAGGTATGTGAAGGTATTTAAACACTCTGAGARGAAAAACAGCAGCCATCTCTAAATAAATATCAGCTGTCTGGAACCAGATAACCCTCACCACCCACATTCCTYCACCCTGGAACGAAAGAGTGAGAAAGAGTGACGGAGAGAGGAAAGGAGGGGAGAGGCAAGAAGAGACTCACCTTTAAGGAATGTTGTTATGGAAGGAATAGGCCTGGAATGATTATCTATGACCTACCTGAATATTTGAAGCAATCAGCCTATCTTCAGTGGTGATCAGTCATCAGATATGCTGAAGTGGGGTTGTCTTGAATGTGACCTTTCTGTCGCTGTATGATTTACTGTAATGTACTCTGTTCAGAGCTTGCCTTTGACCTCTATGGTTTTGTGCTCCAGTGCAAGTCATCATGATGTGGGCAAGATTGCCCCCTAAAATGGCTGCYGCAGGTAGTAACAAACAAAACAAAATGATAGTGAATAGTGCGACCGACCATCTTATCTCGTTCAACCTGTATACCTATGGGTGGGTGGTTAGGTGGGGTATGGGAGTGAAAGGCAACCCCTTTGATGATTATAGAGCAAGAAATCAATAGGTGAAAGGTAGTTAAATAGGTCGTCCTTAAAGATACTTATGATAGCAACAGTAACCCACCCAAAGAACTCCCACTTCACCCCACAATAACAAGACGGTTTGTGTACGTCAGTCATGACTTGAAGCCGTTGGTAACTTTGAAGCACAGCCCTTTCAGCACTCCCAGAACTGGTTTAGAGAGTGGCTAATTATATATTCTGATAAGAGAATGTATCATTGTATCCCTTAGAGCAGTTCAMGTTGAATCATGCACTCTGGTAAATATTGTAGTTTTTGTACAGTGCTTTTTGGCTGTGTGAAAATCTGAATGGTAATGGCCAAAGATTTTGACAGGGTGAATTCCATCTGTCCTCCTTCCTTCCTCCCTCCCCTCCTCATCCTCATTCAAAATCTGGGCTGCAGCTGACTAGCTCTAGAATACATGAGAGAACCCTGTCTCTACCTCACAGAGACATGATTCACAATACCTTCTATTTGTCGCTTTGATATGGAGAGGATAGGAGCTCTGTTTCTGTACTCCATCCTTTTCTCTTTTTCTTTCACTAATTCACTCCCTCGTCTCTCATCTCCCACTAATCCGTCAACTTCTTAAACGTTGTGTTCTTTCAAGTCTAYATTGACTTAAATTACTTTCTCATGTGTTTCTCTACCACCTCTCTGTCAAACCCTTTCTGTGGAAGATTGGCTCTGGCTGATGCCCAGAGACAAACAGACAGCTGTTAGTTTCAGTGTTACTGCTGAGAGTTAGAAAAGTGGAATACACAAGGTGTACATTTGAAACGTGGTTGTGCATCAGCAGTGTATCTCTTGTTATGTCAGTCACTGACAGTCATTATATTAGCCATGTCAGCTAACAATTCTTAGATTAAAAAGTTAGTCTAGCCAGTTATCTAAACTTGTAGTAATCATGGCAAATACCGATCGGGCACGCAGGGCACATGCCCAGGGGCCCTGACCTCCAGGGGGCCCCCATTGATTTTGTTAGTCACTCTCACTCAGATATCATTACCATGGTGTAAGTCATGGCAAAATGGCAAAATGGGTAGAATTGCAGGAAATTWACTTTAAAACTGCAAAACYTTCTCTCTGCCCCATGGCAAAATGTGTAGAACTGCAGAAAATGTACTTCAAAACTGAAATGTTTCTCTCCTCTGCCCCCTAACCAAATCTCGCTTTGGGCCTCCTGCTCACATCATATCCAGATTCTTCCCACGATTTACATTCAACAAGACAACAGAGATAACCTAGCCTAGGACATACTGACCCACCTAACCATTGCTTCAGGGAGGACCTGCTCCAATACTTTCTACCTGCTTTCTTTTTTCTCTACTCTCTCTCTCTCTCTCTCCTTCTCTCTTCCTCTCTCTCTCTCTCTCCTCTCTCCCTCACTCTCTCTCTCTCTCTCTCTCTCTCTCTCTCTCCTCTCTCTCTCTCTCTCGTCTCTCATCTCTCTCTCTCTCTCTTCTCTCTCTCTCTCTTCTCTCTCTCTCTCTCCTCTCTCTCTCTCTCTCTCTCTCTCTCTCTCTCACTCTCTCCTCTGCTCTCTCTCTCTCTCCTTCTCTCTCTGCTCTCTCTTTAGTTGGTGGGTCAGTAGGGATACTCTCCTCTGGACCCATTTAATATCACTTCTTCCTACGTCTTCAGGGACTGTGTTGTTGATAGTTCTGGCGTCCCAACAAAACATGCACTTCATGTCTGTGGGGCGTTTCCATTGAAAACATCCTCCTCTAACTAACCCTACCACTGCAGCCAGCAGCAACCTGTTGAGTGATGAGTCAGCGTAGACATGGAAAATAGTTGCCTGTCTGCCAGACATCACATCTCCTTAGTGGATTCCACACAACATTCTCTGTTTATACCGTGTAACAGTGAAGGGTCACGGTTTACATCATAGAGAAGACATATGCTCTATTTAAATTACTTTACCAACAGTAGCTACCAGTGGAATAGCCTATGTAATAATCTCATTATAAAATGATGGTTTACTTTTGATATTGAAAAAAATGTTTTACTCCTTCTTCGTGGTATCCAATTGGTAGTGGTCAGCTACAACAGAGCCTGGACTCGAACCAGGAATCTCTAGTGGCACAGCCTATAGCATACTGTGATGTGCAAGTGGCCTTAGACCACATGGAGATCATGAGCCTGGACTCGAACCAGGATCTCTAGTGGCACAGCTAGCACTGTGATGCAGTGCCTTAGACCACTGAGACAGAGCCTGGACTCGAACCAGGATCTCTAGTGGCACAGCTAGCACTGTGATGCAGTGCCTTAGACCACTGAGACAGAGCCTGGACTCAAATCAGGATATCTAGTGGCACAGCTAGCACTGTGATGCAGGGCCTTAGACCACCGAGACAGAGCCTGGACTCGAACCAGGATATCTAGTGGCACAGCGAGCACTGTGATGCAGTGCCTTAGACCACTGCACCACTCGGGAGGCCTCAATTTTTATTATTTTTAAAGTGGTAGGTGCTTAGTAACTGTTTACACATATCTGGTAAAAGGAGCAAATGTTATCCTTTATCTAACCAGGAATAACAGAATAATAAATCTGATACTAAGCTCTCAAAAAGTGTCTAAGGACTGTGCAAAGTCCAGGACATGTTTATTTCGTTATCTCCTAGCTGTGATAGTGAGATATCTCTACTCTTAGCTTGAGATCAAAAGGTAATTGTCAAAAAACATAAAAGCCATCCACTCCTTACACAAAGTAAACTCACGGTATCTGCMTCTGCTCTCCYTCCCTCCGTACGGCAGCCAGGCAGCCTCTTTTTGACTAATGGAGCCGTGATCAAGCCAGTCTACCCCACCCCAACCCCTGGGATACCTGTCTCTGAGCTCCTCTAGAGCATAAGTGATGCCTTCCTAATAATAGCGGAGTATTGGGAGACATTGTTTCGAAGAATCTTCCTGCASAGCAGGAAATGCAAACTTGTAGTGTATTTGAGATTTAAAAATACTCTGAAGTTTGTCATTTCCATTTTGAAATGTCAGACTTAATTTGCCTTAACGAAAAATKTATCAACCCCTACAAAAATCTCCATTAATTATAATCCACATAATAATTCATATTTCCTGTTGCTGCAGGTTTATTTTCCTGCTGTAGAAAAATTGCTCAAATTAAGATCCTACATCTGTATGTGACAAGGTCTGGTTTTTCCACATTGCAGATATTAGTTCGGGCAGTGAGGCCTTAACACAGGTTTACGATGTTGTTGTTGTTGTTGTCGTCAGCCAAGAGACAAGGCTCTGAGAAACACTTACAGTATCCTGTACCTGATTGTACTGTGCATAGCTTCTAGGCTGCTGTGATGAGAGATGATGATAATAATTAACTGAATGTCAATATTTGTTTATGACCCTTGTACCAGGTGATAGCATGATGACTATTTGTGTGGCAGCTAAATCACCTGCTCGTTTGACATCTGTCACATCGCTACTGCTACGTGTTGCCGGGGACTCAGGGATTTTCTAGAGGAGCTGGGGAGAAGTCAATAGGTTCAGTACCAATAGCATTGGTCAGTCAATGGCTTTTTCAATCTTTATTTATATAGYACATTTCCAACAGGAATGCAATATAATGCACTTCACAAGAAAAAAATGAAGGAAAAACTATGAAAATAAAACATAAATATTTACTACACAACATACATGAAGATAAAAAAACTAAAGAATAACAATAAAAACTGAAAGACTAAAAAAGCACGCTAAGGAAAAGCAAAGCTAAAAAGGTATGTTTTTATATCTCTTAAATGTGTCCCCAGTTCCCCCCCCCCGGGTTCTCTGGCAGGCTATTCCAGAACCTGGGGGCATTCTCAAATTGCTCAGCCTATTTCTGTGTACTTAATGTTATAATAAAATTATTATCTCTCCATGCCTCTTGGTCCTAGGCTTTGGGATAGTGAAAAGGCCAGTGCCAGAGGGCCAGAGGGACAAGTCAGTTAAGAACAAATTCTTATTTACAATGGCGGCCTACCAAAAGGCAAAAGGCCTCCTACGGGGATGAAGGCTGGGATAAAATAATAATAATAATAATAATAATATATATATATATATAGGACAGAAGACACATCACGACAAGAGATACAACACAACACTACACAAAGAGAGACCTAAGACAACAACATAGCAATGCAGCAACATATGACAACACAGCATGGTAGCAACACAACATGACAACAACATGGTAGCAACACAACATGGTAGCAGAACAACACATGGTACAAAAATTATTGGGCACAGACAACAGCACAAAAGGCAAGAAGGTAGAGACAACAATACATCATGCAAAGCAGCCACAACTGTTAGTAAGAGTGTCCATGATTGAGTCTTTGAATGAAGAGATTGAGATAAAACTGTCCCGTTTGAGTGTTTGTTGCAGCTCGTTCCAGTCGCTAGCTGCAGTCGCWAACTGAAAAGACGAGCGACCCAGGGATGTGTGTGCTTTGGGGACCTTTAACAGAATGTGACTGGCAGAATGATTGCTGGAGGATGAGGGCTGCAGTAGATATCTCAGATAGGGGGGAGTGAGGCCTAAGAGGGTTTATAAATAAGCATCAACCAGTGGGTCTTGCGACGGGTATACAGAGATGACCAGTTTACATCGGAGTATAGAGTGCAGTGATGTGTCCTATAAGGAGCATTGGTGGCAAATCTGATGGCYGAATGTTAAAGAACATCTAGCCGCTCGAGAGCACCCTTAGCCTGCCGATCTATAAATTATGTCTCTGTAATCTAGCATGGGTAGGATGGTCATCTGAATCAGGGTTAGTTCGGCAGCTGGGGTGAAAGAGGAGTGATTACGATAGAGGAAACCAAGTCTAGATTTAGCTTTAGCCTGCAGCTTTGATATGTGCTGAGAGAAGGACAGTGTACCGTCTAGCCATACTCCCAAGTGCTTGTATGAGGTGACTACCTCAAGCTCTAAACCCTCAGAGGTAGTAATCACACTGGTAGGGAGAGGGGCATTCTTCTTACCAAACCACATGACCTTTGTTTTGGAGGTGTTCAGAACAGGGTTAATGGTAGAGAAAGCTTGTCGGACACTAAGAAAACGTTGTTGTAGAGCGTTTAACACAAAATCTGGGGAGGGGCAAGCTGAGTTTAAGACTGTATCATCTGCATWTAAATGGATGAGAGAGCTTCCTACTGCCTGAGATATGTTGTTGGGGTACTCCCTTGGTGACAGCCAGTGGCTGAGACAGGAGATTTTCTGACTTTATACACTGCACTCTTTGAGCGAGGTAGTTAGCAAACCAGGCCAAAGACTCCTCAGAGACACCAATACTCCTTAGCCGGCCCACAAGAATGGAATGGTCTACTGTATCAAAAGCTTTGGCCAAGTCAATAAAAATAGCAGCACAACATTGCTTAGAATCAAGGGCAATGGTGACATCATTTAAGGTTGCAGTGACACATCCATAACCTGAGAGGAGACCAGAATGCATACCAGAGAGAGGTACTATAGACATCAAGAAAGCCGGTCAGTTGATTATTGACAAGTTTTTCCAACACTTTTGATAAACAGGGCAAAATATATTTTTTATATTTTTTATTTAACCTTTATTTAACTTCTTATGGCTGAGTTCCCGTTAACGGGATCGACTTGACAACAGCCAGTGAAAGTACAGGGCGCCAAATTCAAACAACAGAAATCTCATAATTAAAATTCCTCAAACATACAAGTATTTTACACCATTTTAAAGATAATCTTGTTGTAAATCCAGCCACAGTGTCCGATTTCAAAAAGGCTTTATGACGAAAGCACACCAAACGATTATGTTAGGTCAGCACCTAGTCACAGAAAAACACAGCCATTTTTTCAGCCAAAGAGAGAAGTCACAAAAAGCAGAAATATAGATAAAATTAATGACTAACATTTGATGATCTTCATCAGATGACACTCATAKGACTTCATGTTACACAATACATGTACATGTGTTTTGTTCGATAAAGTTCATATTTATAYCCAACAATCTTAGTTTACATTGGCGTGTTATGTTCAGTAATGTTTTGCCTCCAAAACATCCGGTGATTTTGCAGAGAGCCACATCAATTTACAGAAATACTCATAATAAACATTGATAAAAGATACAAGTATTACACATGGAACTTTAGATAAATGTCCCCTTAATGCAACCGCTGTGTCAGATTTAAAAAAAACTTTACGGAAAAAGCACACCATGCTATAATCTGAGTACAGCGCTCAGAGCCCAAACAAGCCATACAGATATCCRCCATGTTGTGGAGTCAACAGAAGTCAGAAATAGTATTATAAATATTCACTTACCTTTGATGATCTTCATCAGAATGCACTCCCAGGAATCCCAGTTCCACAATTTTGTTTTGTTTTGTTCGATAACGSCCATAATTTATGTCCAAATACCTCCTTTTTGTTYGCGCGTTTAGTTCCAAAATCCAAATTGATGACGCTCAGGTCAGACGAAAAAAAAAAAATCCATTACAGTTCGTAGAAACATGTCAAACGATGTATAGAATCAATCTTTAGGGTGTTTTTAACATGAATCTTCAATAATGTTTCAACTGGAGAATTCCTTTGTCTTCAGAAATGCGATGGAACGCAGGTCGCTCTAACGGGAGCACGCGTGATCAACTCATGCCAGACACCTGACTCAAAGAGCTCTCCTTCCCTCATACTTCACAGTAGAAGCATCAAACAGCATCACTGTCAAACGCTCCCTAAAACACTTCAGCAAGCAGGCCTTTCTAATCGACTTTTAAACTTTTAAAGAATAACCAGGCATCCTCTACTGACGGGATGAGKTCAATATCCTTCCAGGATACCCGGGCCAGGTCGATTAGAAAGGCCTGCTTGCTGAAGTGTTTTAGGGAGCGTTTGACAGTGATGAGGGGTGGTCGTTTGACCGCGGACCCATTACGGACGCAGACAATGAGGCAGTGATCGCTGAGATCCTGGTTGAAGACAGCAGAGGTGTATTTAGAAGGCAGGTTGGTCAGAATGATATCTATGATGGTGCCYGTGTTTACAGATTTGGGGTTGTACCTGGTAGGTTCCTTGATAATTTGTGTGAGATTGAGGGAATCTAGCTTAGATTGTAGGACGGCCGCGGTGTTAAGCATATCCCAGTTTAGGTCACCTAACAGTACGAACTCTGAAGATAAGTGAGGGGTAATCAATTTGCATATGGAGTCCAGGGCACAACTGTGGGCTGAGGGGGGTCTATAGCAAGCGACAACAGTRAGAGACTTATTTCTGGAAAGGTGGATTTTTAAAAGTAGAAGCTTGAACTATTTGGGCACAGACCTGTATAGCATGACAGAACTCTGCAGGCTATCTCTGCAGTAGATTGCGACCCCGCCCCCTTTGGCAGTTCTATCTTGGTGGAAAATGTTGTAGTTGGGGATGGACATTTCAGAGTGTGCTAAAGCAGTGAATAAAACAAACTTATGGAGGAGGCTTCTGATGTTAACAAGCATGAAACCAAGGCTTTTACGGTTACAGAAGTCAACAAATGATAGCGCCTGGGGAATAGGTGTGGTACTGGGGTCTACAGGGCCTGGGTTAACCTCTACATCACCAGAGGAGTAGGATAAGGGTATGGCTAAAGGCTATAAGAACTGGTTGTCTAGTACGTTGGGAACAGAGAATAAAAAGAGCGGATTTCTGGGCGTGGTAGAATAGATTCAGGGCATAATGTACAGACAAGGGTATGGTAGGATGTGAGTACAGTGGAGGTAAACTTGGGCGTGGGGTGACGATGAGAGAGGTTTCATCTCTGGTGGGACCAGTTAAGCCAGGTGAGGTCTCCGCATGTGTGGGGGGTGGGACAATAGAGCCATCTAAGGCAGGGTGAGCTAYCTAGGTGAGCTATCTAAGGTTAGGATCAGCTTGATCTCCCCCGTTAAATAAAGGATGAACCGTGGCTGCCTTCCAAACAATGGGAACCTCCCCAGAAAGGAGAGACAGGTTAAAAAGGTTGGAGATAGGCTTGGTGATGATAGGGGCAGCAACTTTAAAGAAGAATGGGTCGAAACCATCTGACCCAGATGTTTTTTTGGGGGTCAAGTTTCAGGAGCTCCTTTAGCACCTCGTACTCAGTGACTGCCTGCAGGGAGAGGGGCAGGGTAAAAAGAGGGAGAAGCATCGGGATAGTCGCATTAGAAGGGGTGGGAGATGAGGAAATGTAGGATGGGCAAGGAGGCATGGCTGACTCAAATAGGAATCCTGACTTAATTAAGTGGTGATGAAAAGAGCTCAGCCATGTGCTTATTGTCAGAAACAACCACATCATCAAAATTAAGGGACATGGGCAGCTGTGGGGAAGAGGTTTTATTCTCTGGGTCTTTAACCATTTTCCAGAACTTCTTGGGGTTAGACACACAGAGATAGAACTGCTCCTTAAAGTAACTAACTCTGGCCTTCCGGATAGTCTGAGTGCACTTATTTCTCATTTGCCTGAACGAGAGCCAGTCAGCCTGAGTATGCGTGTGCCAAGCCTTTCGCCAAATGCAATTCTTGAGATGGAGTAACTCTGCAAGTTCACGGTCAAACCAGGGTCTGAACCTGTTTTTAATTCTCATTTTCTTTATGGGGGCGTGTTTGTTAACAGTACCACTGAAAATATCAAAAAAGAAGGTCCAAGCGTCTTCGACAGAGGGGATAAAGCTGATTTTATACCATTTCACAGAGAGGCCAAGTCATGAATTAAGGCTTGCTCATTATTAAAGTTTTTTAGCAGGTGTCTATGACAAATCAGGACAGGTCCTTTCACTGAGCAGCCATTACGAACACAGGCTGTAAAACAGTGAGCACTAAGGTCATTACAGAAAACACCAGATTGATACCTATCAGGATTACTTGTGAGGATTACATCGAGGAGAGTAGCCTTTTCTGGGTGTTTGGAGTCATACCTTGTGGGATTGGTAATAATCTGAGAAAGATTTAGGGGGTCCCATTGCTTTAGGACTTAGTCAGGTGGTTTAAGCATGTCCCAGTTTAGGTCACCTAGCAGGACAAATTCAGACTTAGTGTAAGGTGAGCTCTCCGTCTGGTCTTGGTCAGTACCCGTGCTGCAGCGTTCTGTATGTTTTGCAGTTGACCAATGGCTTTCTTGGGTAGACCAGACAGGAGAGCATTACAGTAGTCAAGCCTGCTGGTAATAAAACCATGGATGAGTCTCTCTGTATCAGCCTGAGAGAGAAACGGCTGCTCCGCTATCTTGTTCACAATGCTAATGTGTGATTCGAAATTGAGTTCAGAATCTAAAATGACACCTAGGTTTTTTACCTGSTGTTTTATCTTATCTTTATTTTTTATATCATTAAAAATGGAAGGTTGGAGATTGGCTGAAAATTGCTAAAAGCTGAAGAATCTAGATGACTTTTCTTCAGAAAGGGTTTCACCATAGCAGTTTTTAGTGCAGTGCGGAAAGTGCCTGTGAACAGGGAGAGATTAACAATAGCTGGCACTTCTTCAGATAGGCAATTAAAAACTGTTTGAAGAAGGTGGTGGGGATAGGTTCGAGAAGGCAGGTAGAAGGCTTACGTTGTGATATGACTTTCTTGAGCATGTCTGTGTCAACCAGAGARAATAACTCCATAGTGCGTTTGCGTGGTAGGCTACAGCACATATCATCAATCTTCTCATCAGGTCTTGCTTGACTGATACCCAGCCTAATGTTTGTTATCTTATCTTTGAAATATGTCGCAAACTCATCACATATACTGTAGATGTGGAGGAAATGTTATAAGAAGAGATTGCTATCCTTTCCTGTTACTTGCGTGGTCCTCTGTCCAGCAACATTAGCAGCTGTACCCTGATTCTCATTACAAGTTTCCCTTTCCTGCCATTGTGCACCGCAGTGCTTCCTCTTTCCAGAGCTGGAAAAAACCTGCCTGCATTCACATCCGCACAACCTCACTCAAGCATTCACAATCACTCCCTCTCTCAAACTAGAAGAGCATGGGCCTTAGAAGTGCCCCCCAATCACAATAAACACTGTCAGAAGTGCTTTCTGTGGACAACCGTATTACAGTAGCTCACTGCGATCTCTCTAGACAAGTGGTGGCTGGTGGATGTAAAAAGGGGAAGGATGGGCTCATTGAACCCCCAAAATACCCATTGCTACCACACTATTTCCAAATATCTACCCAGTGGAAACAGTATACCATTAAATTAAGTTCTACCCCATTTTGATTGCAGGTGGATATCCCAACCCCAGCAGTACCAGGATTGGAGGAAAGCCTGCTCTATAGTCGATCTTACTGTAAAGCTCTCTCTCTAGTGGTATCATAAACAGGTCTACTCTGTGTGGATCACATCAGACTGGAGGGTGTTAGAAGCTGTGTGTGCGTGTTTGTGTGTGTTCGTGCGTGCACGTGTGTGTGTGTGTGTGTGTGTGTGTGTGTGTGTGTGTGTGTGTGTGTGTGTGTGAGTTAGAAGCTTAAAACCAGGTGTTAAGCCTTGCCTCCCAATCAACATAGTGTTGTGTATGCCGGTTTCCAAGGCTCAATTGCATTTGAGATCATACAGATATAACAAGGAAAGGGGGATACCTAGTCAGTTGCACAACGGAATGCATTTAACTGAAATGTGTCTTCTGCATTTAATCCCTCCAAATCACAGGTGTGCTGCCTTAATCGACATCCACGTCATCAGCGCCCAGGGAGAAGTTGTTGGGGGTTGAAWGGATCGGCGTCCCGTCATCAGGACAGTTGAAAATCATGCAGCGGGTTATGTCAAGATCGCAGATTTTAGAGAAACAACAAATGTCGGTACATATACAGAAGTTTACATACACTTAGGTTGAAGTCATTAAAACTCATTTTTTAACCACWMMWMACCAGACCTCTCCAGACCTCCACATGTCTGGTTCATCCTTGGGAGCAATTTCCAAACGCCTGAAGGTACCACGTTCATCTGTACAAACAATAGTACGCAAGTATAAACACCATGGGACCACACAGCCGTCATACCACTCAGGAAGGAGACGCATTCTGTCTCCTAGACTTTGGTGCGAAAAGTGCAAATCAATCCCAGAACAACAGCAAAGGACCTTGTGAAGATGCTGGAGGAAACAGGTACAAAAGTATCTATATCCACAGTAAAACGAGTCCTATATCGACATAACCTGAAAGGCCGCTCAGCAAGGAAGAAGCCACTGCTCCAAAACCGCCATAAAAAAAAGCCAGACAACGGTTTGCGACTGCACATGGGGACAAAGATCGTACTTTTTGGAGAAATGTCCTCTGGTCTGATGAAACAAAAACAGAACTGTTTGGCCATAATGACCATCGTTATGTTTGGAGGAAAAATGGGGAAGCTTGCAAGCTGAAGAACACCATCCCAACCGTGAAGCACAGGGGTAGCAGCATCATGTTGTGGGGGTGCTTTTCTGCAGGAGGGACTAGTGCACTTCACAAAATAGATGATATTTTGAGGAAGGGAAATGATGTGGATATATTGAAGCAACATCTTAAGACATCAGTCGGGAAGTTAAAGCTTGGTCGCAAATGGGTCTTCCAAATGGACAATGACCCCAAGCATACTTCCAAAATTGTGGCAAAATGGCTTAAGGACAACAAAGTCAAGGTATTGGAGTGGACATAACAAAGCCCTGATCTCAATCCTATAGAATATTTGTGGGCAGAACTGAAAAAGCGTGTGTGAGCAAGGAGGCCTTCAAACCTGACTCAGTTACACCAGCTCTGTCAGGAAGAATGGGCCAAAATTCACCCAAATTATTGTGAAAGGCTTCCCGAAATATTTGACCCAAGTTAAACAATGTAAAGGCAATGCTACCAAATACTAATTGAGTGTATGTGAACTTCTGACCCACTGGGAATGTGATGAAAGAAATAAAAGCTGAAATAAAACATTCTCTCTACTATTATTCTGACATTTCACATTCTTAAAATAATTGGTGATCCTAACTGACCTAAGACAGGGAATTTTTACTAGGATTGGCTTGAACTGTGACCTTTCTCTTGCATTTCAAGATGGTGGTAGAAATAAACGCGAGTTTCTACCAGATCTATTGTGTTATATTCTCCTACATTCAATTCACATTTCCACAAGCTTCAAAGTTTGTCCTTTCAAATGGTACCAAGAATATGCATATCCTTGCTTTAGGACCTGAGCTACAGGCAGTTAGATTTGGGTATGTCATTTAGGTGAACATTTAAAAAAGGGGGCTATCCCTAAGAAGTTTTAAAACCAATAATTTTTCCTCCATACAATCACACAGTATGGACACATACTCACACAGTATAGACACACACTCACACAGTWTAGACACTCACAGAGTATAGACACACACTCACACAGTATGGACACACTCACATAGTATGACACACACACATAGTATGACACACACTCACATAGTATGGACACACACTCACACAGTATGGACACACACTCACACAGTATTTCAAATAAATCAATTAGAGGCTCTTAAATGTAATGTTGGTGTGTATGTTCCTTCTGTCCTTCTGTGTTTATCCTTCCCTATATGTTCTGGAGAGATCCCCTCTCCAATGCGTTAACCAATCCATTAAACTGCAGGACTTGGTTGTCTGCTATATTCATATACACCCAGGGTAAGTATCCTAATGCAATCTCCCAGTGTCCGTGTTAGATGAGGACACTTCTCTTTGTAGACCCTATAACCCAAACGTTTATTCCACACGTTGTTCAAACTAAATGGTTCCCTTAACCTTTTCGTTCAGTAACCCACCCTCTTTCATCTCTCCTTCCAAATCTCCATTCCACACTGCTCCTGTAGCAAGATWWWWAAAAAWTGCTTCCCGAATGGCACCCTATTCCCTATATAGTGCACTACTTATGACCAGCATGTTCCCTGGTCAAAGGTAGTGCACTACATAGGTTGCCATGTGGGATGCGGCCTAGAATTCCCCAGAGTTTGGCGAGCCGGCGGAACAGATTTTAAGAGCCAATAAATGTCCTCGGCAGGAATGTGTGGCTGCCTTGTATGGTAATAACAATTGAGGGCTGGTTCTTTATAGTTTCCCTTTTGTTTAATGCAGGAATCTAGGTTTGATAGAAGCCCATGAGAAATGGATGGAGGGAGGGAGTGAGGGTATCCCTGACCCTCCCATCAAGTATGTGAGAGAGAGGCATAATATGAAATGGAGCACCCTCCACACACACACACACACACAGGCCTGCATGAAAGCACAACCAAGGGCTCGGGGATCACACACACACAACACACAGACAGACAGACAGACAGACAGACAGACGACAGACAGACAGACAGACAGACCAGACAGACAGACAGAGACAGACAGACAGACAGACAGACAGACAGACAGACAGACAGACAGACAGACAGACAGACAGACAGACAGACAGACAGACAGACAAGACACAGACAGACAAGACAGACAGACAGACAGACAGACAGACAGACAGACAGACAGACAGACAGACAGACAGACAGACAGACAGACAGACAGACAGACAGACAGAGGATGGATCACAACAGGGTAACCCTCCTTCTCCTACTCTTCAACTCTCCTTACCCTCCCATAGTCCCAACCCTCCCTCCATCATTACATTGCAAACATAGGGTGCTACTGACACAGAGGTGCCTAGTGTACATGGCCCAGGTTGCTCTGGAATGTGTTCTGGTGATTTCGTTGAAAGACCCCCTCTCTCCGGCTGGTACTCTATAGCCCTGCTCTGACGTCTCCCAGTAAACTATCTTCTCCCTGTGGCTGTGGAAACAGGGAAGAGAGAGAGTCAGCAGGGGGGAGGTACCAGGGGGTCAAGCCCCTCCACTCCAAAATATCTCCAAAATGCCACTCCTCTTGATCGCAGTCTGACAGTTCTAGTACTGACCAATTAGCGCTTTTTGAGGTCGATTCGATTCTTAAAAAATAATCACGGTTATCGATTTCGGTTTCAATAGAAAAAGATTTAACAAATGCATTGTGAAATGATGATGTTACAAGGATTTTAGAGCTTTTTAGGGGAAATTCCAAAGCCCAAAATAGTGAACACACAATTGTCTCAGTCAGGTCCACATTGGACAGACATCAATAGAAACATTGAAATTGACTATGAAAAAATTAAATACCCTATTTCAGTTGTGTATATTACTTAGTTTTTATTTGATTACTTAATTATTTTTAATTCCTTATAATAATAATCTCGTCTCTGCTCGGGCAGTAGCAGTCAGCCAGCCAGGCCATCTAACGCTATGTGCTCCCCATATTGTACTGTCTTTAGTCATCTTATTTAGCTAGCCTGCCCAAGTATGCTGCAGAACTGTCTGACAAAATCATTTGACTAGTTCTTCAAAGTAGATAAGACATACTTTCATGAACTGTCTCTATCCCTCTCCTCATTGTGTTGTGTACATTCCTCTCTCATGTGGTCTATGCTGTGTTTGTGTATCTAACCAAACGTAGCAGGCATGAAAATGTATCTGTTCAGAGATCTGTATATAATGACAAGATGCTCATATCTATGCCCTAACAATGGGAGTCGTCCCAAAGGTGGGAAGGCAGGCGACAAGATTAAGTCTAAAATAAGCCCATATTTATTTTGGCGAGAGTGAAACCTCTCGCTTCGCCTCTTCCTCTCTGATCAGTCTCTAAGCCGGAAATAAAATAGGCACAATGGTCATTGTAGTTAATTACCACTTTSCTGAGCTGAACTATGTTGAATATTTGCTTCATGAAAACTACAATTCCCTTCAGCTCAGCGTCCCATATAGTTYTTGACTTGATTTCTGGGATTTCTCTTGTGATTGACTTGAATTCTCTCTATACATATACATATCTATACATATCTATATACACATCAATTACACTATACATATCTATATACACATCAATTACACTACACATATCTATATACACATCAATTACTTAATACACATCTATAAACACATCAATTACACTATACATATCTATACACACATCAATTACACAATACATGAAAAAGCAAACACAAAACACGAAAAGCAAAAGATCTAGGACGTGCTTGACTTTTTGCACCGTGGAGGGCAAGAGCGAGAGGAACAAAGAGAGAGAGAGAGTGAAAGAAACTAGCAAATTTTTCCATTCCAGACAAATTCCAACCTGAAATGATGAAGTGAGCGCCAGAGCTGGCCTAGTGCTCACCTCATGACCTTTAAACTTTAGTCACGCCTTATTTTCTTTACATCATTGACCCATGCCAAAATCCACACTCTTGTCTACTGGTTAGAGAGGGTTGTCTTATAACATCTGTCTTCTGTTTCTTCTGCATAAGAAATACTACACTTACAGTCAGCAAAAGTAAACAGAAAGTATGACCATTATTCATCCATCAATGCACTGCAACAGTAACTGTCAGTTAAAGACCTGACAACTGATAACAAGAGACAGATAGTAGACCTTTCTATTGGAGGGGGCGGCAGGTAGCCTAGTGGTTAGAGCATTGGGCCAGTAACCAAAAGGTTGGTGGATCGAATCCTGAAGGTAAGATTCTGTTGATCTGCCCCTGAACAAAGCAGTTAACCCACTGTTCCCTGATAAGCAGTCATTGTAAATAAGAATTTGTTCTTAACTGACTTGCCTAAATAAAWAAAAATTGAACCCTCCAAAATGTACTTGTCTAGTGATTTTTACGAWGGCCCTGTACTTATTTCTGGTAGACATACAAGTTGATCCTTAAAATGCACCTTATCCTTCAATGGAGACGTTTCTTTATAAGTGCCTAATTGTCCTTTTATGCACTGTACTTTATACAGTGCCTTCAGAAAGTATTCAGACCACTTGACTTTTCCACAGTTTGTTACATTACAGCCTCATTACAGCCTTATTATATTTTAAAATGTATTAAATTGAAAACATTCCTCAGCAATCTACACACAATACCCCATAATGACAAAGTGAAAACTGGTTTTTAGACATTTTTGCAATTGTATAAATAAAAACAGAAATACTTATTCACATAAGTATTCAGACCCTTTGCTATGAGACTCGAAGTTGAGTGCAGGTGCATCCTGCTTCCATTGATCATCCTTGCGATGTTTCTACAACTTGATTGGAGTCCACCTGTAGTAAATTCAATTGATTGGACATGATTTGGAAAGGCGCACATCTGTTTATATAAAGTCCCACAGTTGACAGTGCATGTCAGAGCAAAAACCAAGCCAAGAGGTCGAAGGAATCGTTCGTAGAGCTCCGAGACAGGATTGTGTCGAGGCACAGATCTGGGGAAGGGTACCAAAAGAATTCTGCAGCATTGAAGGTCCCCAAGAACACAGTGGCCTCCATCATTCTTAAATGGAAGACCAAGACTCTTCCTAGAGCTGGCCACCTGGCCAAACTGAGCAATCGGGGGAGAAGGACCTTGGTCAGGGAGGTGACCAAGAACCCAAAGGTCACTCTGACAGAGCTCTAGAGTTCCTCTGTGGGGATGGGAGAACCTTCCAGAAGGACAACCATCTCTTCAGCACTCCACCAATCAGKCCTTTATGGTAGACTGGCCAGATGGAAGCCACTCCTCAGTAAAACCTGGCACCACCTATGGTGAAGCATGGTGGTGGCAGCATCATGCTGTGGGGATGTTTTTCACCGGCAGGGACTGGGAGACTAATGAACGGAACAAAGTACCTGCTCCAGAGCGCTCAGGACCTCACACTGGGACGATGGTTTACCTTCCAACAGGACAGCAACCCTAAGCACACAGTCAAGACAACGCAGGAGTGGCTTCGGGACATGTCTCTSAATGTCATTGAGTGGCCCAGCCAGAGCCCGGACTTGAACCCAAACGAACATCTCTGGAGAAACCTGAAAATTGCTGTGCAGCAACACTCCCCATCCAACCTGACAGAGCTTGAGAGGATCTGCAGAGAAGAATAGGAGAAACTCCCCAAATACAGATGTGCCAAGCTTGTAGTGTCATACCCAAAAAGACACAATGCTGTAATCGCTGCCAAAGGTGCTTCAACAAAGTATTGAGTAAAGGGTCTGAATAGTTATGTAAATGTGATATTTGAGTTTTTAGCAAACATTTCTAAAAACCTGTTTTTGCTTTGTCATTATGGGGTATTGTGTGTAGATTCATTAGGGGAAAAAACGATTTAATCAATWTTAGAATAAGGCTGTAACGTAACAAAATGTGGGAAAAGTCAAGTGGTCTGAATACTTTCCGAATGTACTGCAGATGACGCCTGTACCATGTTTGACTATGATTGTTTTTATGTCTCAAAACTCAATTTGAGTGGTCCACAATGTGGTTTCTAAAAAATCWGCATTTTGTATGATTGTATCATTGTGGAGTGAAACGTATATAACATGTTCTAACTCTACATAACACAGATCATATTTTGTAATTACGTGATCTCTCTCATATTGCTTTTCAACAATACAATCTTAGGATATGACCCCAGACAAATAATAAATAACGTAACAGACCTGTTCCAGCAGAGCTCAACTTTCCCATATTGCCGATGTTTGGCTTCTTCTTCCCAGTCAATCTGCTGACTCACTGACTCCATGTTCCAGGTGAGCCGGTCCAAGCTTGCTGAAAGAATGTGGAGCTAGGAATGTTATTATTGCAAAATTCATTGTTTCTACGTTGACTCCGATTGTCAGATACAGTGTCTGATACAGTGTCAGATATATTGCCAGGTATATTGTCAGGTAGATTGTCAGGTATATTGTCAGGTATATTGTCAGGTATATTGTCAGGTACATTGTTAGGTACATTGTCAGGTATATTGTCAGGTAGATTGTCNATTGTCAGGTATATTGTCAGGTATATTGTCAGGTATATTGCCAGGTAGATTGTCAGGTATATTGCCAGGTATATTGTCAGGTATATTGTCAGGTAGATTGCCAGGTATATTGCCAGGTATATTGTCAGGTATATTGTCAGGTAGATTGTCAGTAATATTGTCAGGTATATTGTCAGGTATATTGTCAGGTACATTGTTAGGTATATTGTCAGGTATATTGTCAGGTAGATTGTCAGTAATATTGTCAGGTAGATTGTCAGGTATATTGCCAGGTAGATTGTCAGGTATATTGTCAGGTAGATTGTCAGGTATATTGTCAGGTAGATTGTCAGGTATATTGTCAGGTATATTGTCAGGTATATTGTCAGGTATATTGTCAGGTATATTGTCAG
>NW_019942633.1:468683-471127 GCF_002910315.2 Salvelinus sp. IW2-2015
ATTGTCGGGTACGTTGTCAGCTACGTTGCCAGGTACGTTGCCAGGTACATTGTCAGGTACATTGTCAGGTACATTGTCAGGTACATTGTCAGGTACATTGTCAGGTACATTTTCATGTACATTGTCAGGTACATTGTCAGGTATATTGTCAGGTACATTGTCAGGTACATTGTCAGGTATATTGTCAGGTACATTGTCAGGTACATTGTCAGGTACATTGTCAGGTATTTTGTCAGGTACATTGTCAGGTACATTGTCAGGTATATTGTCAGGTACATTGTCAGGTATATTGTCAGGTACATTGTCAGGTATATTGTCAGGTATATTGTCAGGTAGATTGTCAGGTACATTGTCAGGTACATTGTCAGGTANATTGTCAGGTATATTGTCAGGTATATTGTCAGGTATATTGTCAGTTATATTGTCAGGTATATTGTCAGGTATATTGTCAGGTAGATTGTCAGGTATATTGTCAGGTAGATTGCCAGGTATATTGCCAGGTAGATTGTCAGGTATATTGTCAGGTATATTGTCAGGTATATTGTCAGTAATATTGTCAGGTATATTGTCAGGTATATTGTCAGGTAGATTGCCAGGTATATTGCCAGGTAGATTGTCAGGTATATTGTCAGGTATATTGTCAGGTAGATTGTCAGGTAGATTGTCAGTAATATTGTCAGGTATATTGTCAGGTAAATTTTCAGGTAGATTGTCGGGTACGTTGTCAGCTACGTTGCCAGGTACGTTGTCAGGTATATTGGCAGGTACATTGTCAGGTATATTGTCAGGTAACATTGTCAGGGTACATTGTCAGGTATATTGTCACGGTACATTGTCAGGTACATTGTTCAGGTACATTGTCAGGTATTTTGTCAGGTACATTGTCAGGTACATTGTCAGGTTATATTGTCAGGTACATTGTCAGGTATATTGTCAGGTACAATTGTCAGTGTATAATTGTCAGTATATTGTCAGGTAGATTGTCAGTATATTGTCAGTATATTGTCAGGTATATTGTCAGGTACATTGTTAGGTATATTGTCAGGTATATATTGTCAGGTAGATTGTCAGTAATATTGTCAGGTAGATTGTCAGGTATATTGCCAGGTAGATTGTCAGGTATATTGTCAGGTAGATTGCCAGGTATATTGCCAGGTAGATTGTCAGGTATATTGTCAGGTATATTGTCAGGTATATTGTCAGTAATATTGTCAGGTATATTGTCAGGTATATTGTCAGGTAGATTGCCAGGTATATTGCCAGGTAGATTGTCAGGTATATTGTCAGGTATATTGTCAGTAGATTGTCAGGTAGATGTCAGTAATCTATTGTCAGGTATATTGTCAGGTAAATTTTCAGGTAGATTGTCGGGTACGTTGTCAGCTACGTGCCAGGTACGTTGTCAGGTATATTGGCAGGTACATTGTCAGGTATATTGTCAGGTACATTGTCAGGTCATTGTCAGGTAGATTGTCAGGTACATTGTCGGGTACGTTGTCAGCTACGTTGCCAGGTACGTGCTCAGGTACATTGTCAGGTACATTGTCAGGTACATTGTCAGGTACATTGTCAGGTACATTGTCAGGTACATTTCAGGTACATTGTCAGGTACATTGTCAGGTACATATTGTCGTCAATTGGTCATGCGTACATTGCTCAGGTATATTGTCAGGTAATTGTCAGGTACATTGTCAGGTACATTGTCAGGTTTTTGTCAGGCTAATTGTCAGGTACATTGTCAGTATATTGTACAGTGTACATTGTCAGGTATATTGTCAGGTACATTGTCAGGTATATTGTCAGGTATCATTTCAGGTACATTGTCAGGTACATTGTACATTGTCAGGTATTATTGTCAAGGTACATTAGGTATATTGTCAGGTACATTGTCAGGTATATTGTCAGGTATATTGTCAGGTACATTGTCAGGTATACTTGTCAGGTTATATTGTCAGGTATATTTGTCAGGTACATTGTCAGGCTATTTGGGCAGGTACAATTGTCAGGTACCATTTGTCAGGTACATTGTCAGGTATAGTTATCAGGTACATTGTCAGGTACATTGTCAGGTACATTGTTACAGTATATGTCAGGTACATTGTCAGGTACATTCCTGATCAGTACATTGTCAGGTACATTGTCAGGTTGATATTGTCAGGTACATTGTCAGGTATATTGTCAGGGACATTGTCAGGTATATTGCAGGTACATTGTCAGGTACATTGTCAGGTATATTGTCAGGGTACATTGTCAGGTACATTGTCAGGTATATTTGTGTCAGGTATATTGTCAGGTACATTGTCAGGGTAGGTACATTGTCAGGTATATTAGTCTATATTGTCAGGTATATTCGATTTGTCAGGTACATATGTCAGGTACATGGCCGTAGGTTGTCAGGTACATTTCAGTATATTGTTCAGCGTACAATTGTCCCAGGCGTACAT
>NW_019942633.1:473909-483340 GCF_002910315.2 Salvelinus sp. IW2-2015
ATTGTCAGGTATATTGTCAGGTATATTGTCAGGTACATTGTCAGGTACATTGTCAGGTACATTGTCAGGTACATTGTCAGGTATATTGTCAGGTATATTGTCAGGTATATTGTCAGGTACATTGTTAGGTATATTGTCAGGTACATTGTCAGGTATATTGTCAGGTACATTGTCAGGTATATTGTCAGGTATATTGTCAGGTACACTGTTAGGTATATTGTCAGATATTTTGTCTGTTAATTGATCAGGGGCTCTGCACTTGACCTCTTCCCTCTGCAAAGTGTCATACGTGTTAAGTATTGTCATTACTCATTTTTCGTGAAAGGAGGAACATTTGCAAAGACATTTATAATGTTTCAGACACATCTTAAGATGCACTTGCACTGCTTAAGTTGTGTTTATGAGTAACAATTACAAGACGGTGATGAGTCTAGTCAGCCGTTTACTTCACTCTTATCGTCTTCTGAATGGAAAAACGTTTTTGTGTTCCCTTGGCCCAGGTCGTGTCCCAATGTCCCACTCCAACCTCACAGGGTCATCAGCGTGACTCGACACCACATTGGTTTGTTTGATCAATTAGGGCCCACACACATCCCAGGATGCACAGGGTCATTTTTTTTAGAACACCACATAGAGAACGATAGAGGCCTCTAGTGGCCAAAAGGTAGTATTAGCATGGGCAGCGCAATTGAGGGCTTACACCCTTTTAAATGTAGTCAACTGGGTGGGACTTCTAATTTCATTGGCTGATCCCTCGTGGTGACCCTGTTGGAGTCATGTCCAACTGGGTCATCAGGAGGGATCAGCAAATCGTAAAGATTGCCTCAATGGTGCTGCCCATGCTATCAAAGGCGCTATAATGGCACAGATACAAAGATGAGGGCTCTATCTATCTCTATGGAACACCAACACTGTGGCTGGAACTGGACGTGAAAGATTCATATTTGTTTCTTCAGGGAGAAACAGACCCAGAATTCCTATTCTCATGTTTCCTCTCTGTTTCTGACAAGTCTGCTCTCACATTTCATGAGCATGATGTCAATGCTCTGTGGGATACTTAGACAGTATGAGGCATGTAGTCATTATCACACTCACACAAAATTTCATCAGATCCATGTCCCACTAGAGTAGATGTGTCCCCTTAGTAATGTGTCCCAATGGACCATTTGTCACTCTCCTCGATCACATTCAGGTTTCAGCGTCAACTTATACAAATCAAATCAAAGTTTATTTGTCACGTGCGCCGAATACAACAGGTGTAGACCTTACAGTGAAATGCTTACTTACAGGCTCTAACCAATAGTGCAAAAAAGGTATTAGGTRAACAATAGGTAGGTAAAGAAATAAAACAACAGTAAAAAGACAGGCTATATACAGTAGCGAGGCTACATACAGACACCGGTTAGTCAGGCTGATTGAGGTAGTATGTACATGTAGATATGGTTAAAGTGACTATGCATAWATGATGAACAAAGAGTAGCAGTAGCGTAAAAGAGGGGTTGGCGGGTGGTGGGTGGGACACAATGCAGATAGCCCGGTTAGCCAATGTGCGGGAGCACTGGTTGGTCGGCCTAATTGAGGTAGTATGTACAAGAATGTATAGTTAAAGTGACTATGCATATATGATAAACAGAGAGTAGCAGCAGCGTAAAAACAGGGGTTGGGGGCACAAAATGCAAATAGTCCGGGTAGCCATTTGATTACCTGTTCAGGAATCTATGGCTTGGGGGTAAAAACTGTTGAGAAGCCTTTTTGTCCTAGACTTGGCACTCCGGTACCACTTGCCATGCGRTAGCAGAGAGAACAGTCGATGACTGGGGTGGCTGGTGTMTTTGACAATTTTTAGGGCCTTCCTCTGACACCGCCTGGTGTAAAGGTCCTGGATGGCAGGCAGATTAGCCCCAGTGATGTACTGGGCCGTACGCACTACCCTCTGTAGTGCCTTGCGGTCAGAGGCTGAGCAATTACCGTACCAATTACCGGGTACCAGGGGCAGTGAGCCAAACGTGGCGCAAGTCAGGGATGCTCTCGATGTTGTCAGCTGAAGAACGCTTTTGAGGATCTCAGGACCCATGGCCAGAATCTTTTAGTTTCAGCGACCATCTAAAGCTCCCACTACACACCACCTCTAACATGCTCCGCCACTCCACCACCACAACAATGCTCCACTCCACCGACGCACTAACCATGCGCTCCCACTACAGCCACCATCTAACATGCTCCCACTAGACACCACACTAACGATGCTCCCACTTCCAACCACCACTAACAGGCTCCCACTCCACCACGGGCACTAACATGGCTCCCAGCTACACCACCACTAACATGCTGCACTACCACTACACTAACAGCTCCCACCCAGCACTAACAGGCTCCCACTCCACCACCAACTACATGCTGCCCCCTGAGCACCACCACTAATTCATGCTGCCACTGCCAATTCCACTAACAGGGCTCCCACTCCACCACAACAGGCTCCACTTTGCCACCACTAACATGCTCCACTACACCACCGCCTAACATGCTCCCACTACACCAACAAGCTAACATGCTCCACTCATCCACCACTAAAGTCTCCCACTCCACCCACCTCTAACGTGCCTCCCACTGCCACCACCACTAACAATGCTCCCCCCAACACCACTACATGCTCCCACTAACAACCACCACGTTGAACATGGCTCGCCCACTACACCACCACTACTCATGCTGGCGACTGCCACCACCGACTACAGTGTCCCACTCCACCAACCACTATCAGTCTCCCATCGTACACCACGCGACTAACAGGCTTCGCCACTCCACTACACTAACAGTCCCCACTCCAGCCCCACTAACAGTTCTCCCCACTAACAGGACCAACCGAGCCTACATGCTCCGCACTCCAACTGACCACTAACAGGCTCCCACTCCACCGAGACTGCCACCACTAACATGCTCCCACTAACACCACCGACGTAACATGCTCCCAAACTTACAGCCACCACTACATGCTCCCACTCCAGCACCACTGAACAGTTCTCCCACCGTGTGTGGCCAACCAGATCGTAACAGTCTCGCGCATACACCACCACTAACATGCTCCCACTCCATCCGGACCGACTACAGTCTCACGCACGCTAAACCACCACTAACAGGCTCCCACCTCCACCACCACCTAACAGGCTTCCCCACTTCCACCACCACTAACAGTGTCCCACTTACACCACACTACCATGCTCCCAATCCACAACCACTAACATGCTCCCACTCCACCACCACTTAACAGGGCTCTCCCACTCCAACCACAGACTAACATCCTCCCACTCCACATGCATAACATGTTCACTTTACAGCCACACTAACAGTCTCCCACTACACCACCCAACTTAACGAGGCTCCCACTCCACACCACCACTAAACAGGCTCCACTCCACCACCACTAAAGTCTCTCCGCCACTGACCACCACCATAACATGCTCGCCAACTCCCCACCCTAACATGCTCCCACTCCAGCCACACTACAGTGGCTCCCACTGCCACCACCGACTAACATGCTCCGCGACTTCCACCACCACGTAACATGCTCCCACTACACACCATAACATGCGCTCCCCACTCCACCCACCACTAACAGGCTCGGCCCTAGCACCACACTAATGTGCTCGGCCACTGCAGCTAAAGCCCGACTAGAACAGGCTCCCACTCCACCACAACTACAGGCTCCCACTCGAGGCCACCACTAACAGTCTCCCAGATCCACACCACAACGAGGGCTCCCACTCCACCACCATAACGAGTCTCGCATACTACAGCCACCCTAACAGGTCGCCCACTCCACTACCACAACAGGCCTCCCACTACATCACCAGCTACAGTGTCTCCCACTGCACCTCCACTAACAGTCTGGGCCACTCCAGCCACCCACTAACAGGCTCCACTCCACGAACCACGTAACAGGCTGGCCCATCCTACCACTAACAGGCTCCCACTACATCACCAACTAACAGTACTCCACTACGACCACCACTACAGTCTCCACTGACACCATACTAACAGTCTCCCACTCCACCACCACTAAACAGTCTCCCACTACACCACCGACTACAAGGCCTCCGCACTGCCACCACCATAAAGTCTCCACTCCACACCACCACTAACTAGTTCTCCCACTAGCACCACTAACTAGAACAGTCTCCCACCTACAGACCACCACTAACAGTCTCCCATCCCCACCGCACTAGCAGTCTCCACTACACCACACTAACAGTCTCCCACTACAGCCAACCACGTCACAGTCTCCCACTACAACCACCCACTAAAGAGTCTCCCAAACTCACCACTAACTAACGGGCTCCACTCCACCTACCACTAACAGTTGCCCCACTCCACCACTACTACAGTCTCGCCGACTGACACCACACTAGAAACAGTCTCCGACTACAATAGCCCCACTAACAGTTTCCGCCCTACAACCACCCCTAACAGTCTCCCACTACCAAAACACCACTGAACAGTCTCGACACCACCCTACTAACAGTCTCGCCCACTACAACCACCACTAAGCAGTCCGTTCCGCACTACAGCGACCCAGACGTAACAAAAGTTTCCCCCTTCCCCGCCACTCCACCACCACTAACGAGGCTCCCACATGCCACCACACTAACAGTTTCCCAACTTGACCACCACCACTAACAGTCTCCCACTACAACCACCACTAACAGTCTCCACTTATTCTATCTCTATCTTCTTCTATATTATGTCACTATCCCTCTCACCATAAAGCCCCACCCTATTCTACTTCTACATACATGTCTCGCTACACAATTCCACTCTACAAAGGCTCCCACTCCACCCACTATAACAGTTCCCACTCCTACCATCCACTAAACAGTCTCCCCTCACACCACTAACAGTTTCCCACAATCCATCCTATCTATACTATCTCCATATATCTCTCTTTCATATTATCAGCTCTCCTCTACATCTTCTCTTATCCTATCTATATCTATCCTTCTTCCATCTCTCACACACTAACAGTCTCCGCCACTACAGCCACCACTTAACAGTCTCCCACTACAGCCACCACTAAACAGTCTCCCACGTACGACCACCCACTAACAGCCTCAACTACAGCCACTACTAACAGGCTCCCAGCTCCACCGACCGACTAACAGTCTCCCACTACACCACCCACTAACAGTCTCCCACTACATGACCACCACTAAACAGTCCCATACACCAACACTAACAGTCTCCCAATCACCACCACTACAGTCTCCGCACTACACCCCACTAACAGTCCTCCACGTACACCACCACTAAACAGTCTTCACCACTCACCACCAGCTAACATCTCCCCACTACACCACCACTAACAGTCTCCAAACGTACAGTATCACCAACCACTAACTGTCTCCCACTCCACACCACTAACAAGGCTCCCACTCCACCACCCACTAACAGTCTCCCACTACACCACACTAACAGTCTCCCCACTACACCACCACTAACAGTCTCCCACTACCCACCATAACAAGTCTCCCACATCGCACCACCACTAACAGTCTCCCACTCCACCAACCACTAACAAGCTCCCACTAACCACAACACAGTCTCCACTACAACCACCACTAACCGTCTCCACCTCCAACCAACTAACAGTCTCCACTCCACCACCACTAACAGTCTCCACTACCACCACTAACAGTCTCCCACTACAGCCACCATAGACTGTCTCCGGACTACACCACCACTAACTGTCTCACACTACACCAACCACGCACTAACAGTCTCCGCCACTCTCACCAACCAACAACAGTCTCCCACTCCACCACCACTAACAGGCTCCCACTCCACTACCACAATCTACAGCTCCCACTACATCACCACTAACAGTCTCCCACTACAACCACCACTAACAGTCTTCCCACTACCCACTACTAACAGTCTCCCACGTTTCCCAACCACCACTAACAGTCTCCCCACTCCACCAACCACTAACAGTCTCCAACTAGCCACCAGCACTAATAAGTCTCCCCACTAACACCACTACTAACAGTCTCAAAGCCAACTAACCAACCACCACTAACAGTCTCCCTACTCCACCACAACTACAGTCTCCCACTAAACACCACACTAACAGTCTCCCACTACAACACACCAACTAACAGTCTCGCACTCACCCACCACTAAAAGTCTCCAACTCCAGCGACTACTGAACAGGTCCCACTGGGCCACCGACCACTAAACGAGTCTCCCCACTCCACGCGACTGACTAGAAGCAGTCTCCCACTACACCACCACTAACAGTCTCCGCACTGTTGCCACCAACCACTAACAGGTGTCGCCACTACACCACGCACTAACAGTCTCCACTACACCACCACTAACTGTCTCCACTACACCACCACTAACTGTCTTCCCAACTCCACCACCACTAACAGTCTCCACTTCCACCACGCGACTAACAGTTCTCCCACTCCACCACCACTAACAGGCTCCCACTCCACTACACTGAACAGGCTCCACTACATCACCACTAAACGAAGGTCTCCACTTACACCACCACTACCAGTCTCCCACACACCACTAGACTAACAGTCTCCCACTCCACCACCACTAACAGTCTCCAACTACCATCCACCACTAACAGTCTCCCACTCCACCACGCACTAACAGTCCTCCCACTACACCACACCACGTAACAGTCTCGCCAGCTAACACACTACTAACAGTCCTCCCACTAACACCAACACTAACGTCCTCCCACTCCACCACCACTAACAGTCTCCACTACACACCACTGAACAGTCTCCCACTACAACCCACCACTAACAGTTCCTCCCACCTACCCCGACCCTACAGTCTGCCACTCCACACTACTAACAGGCTCCCACCCACGCACCACTAACAGTCTCCCATCCCAGCCACTACTAACGAGTCCCCACTACACCACCATAACAGTCTCCCCACTACACCAGAGCCACTAACAGTCTCCCCACTGCCGCACCCCCCTAACAGGTCTCCCACTACACCACCATTAACAGTCGTCTCGACACCACCCACACTCCACGAGTCTCCCACTACACCCACCACTAACAGTCTCCCAATACACCACCACTAACAGTCTCCCACTCCACCACCACAACAGGCTCCACTGCCACCACCACTAACAGTTTCCCACGTCCACCACCACTAACAGTCTCCCACTACACCACCACTAACAGTCTCCACTACACCACCAACTAACAGTCACCCACTCCACACCACTGTAACAGGCTACCACTCCACCACCACGTAACAGTCTCCACTTACACCACCAACTAACAAGGCTCCACTGCCACATACTTAAACAGTCTCCCACTCCAGCACCATTCTAACGAGTCTCTCCACTCGCACCACCAACTAACAGTTTCCACTACACCACACTAAAATCTCCCACTACACGCACCACTAACAGTCCTCCCACTACTCCAACATAACAGTCCCCACTCCACACCACTAACGTCTCCCACTACAAAAACCACCACTACAGTCTCCCATACAACCATCACTAACAGTCCTCCCACTCCACCCACCACTACAGGCTCCACTACACCACCACTAACAGGCTCCCACCCACACACTAACGTCTCGCCACTACCAACCACACTAACTAGTCTCCCACTACAACCACCACTACAGGAGTCTCCCACTACAGACCAAACACTAACAGTCCCTCCACATCCACCACCACTAACCAGTCTCCCACTACACGAGCCGACTGAACAGGTCCGCGCCGCACGTACAAACCAACCACTAAACAGTCTCCCCACATGCCCACCGACCACTAACAGTCTCACCACTACACCACCACTAACAGTCTCGCCCACTACACCACCACTAACTGTCTTCCGCACGTCCACCACCACTAACAGGCTCCCACTGCCACCACCACTAACAGTCTCCCACTAACACCACCACTAAAGTCTCCCACTACACCCACCACTAACAGTCTCCCAACTACACACCACGTAACAGTCCTGCCCAACTCCACCACCACAACAGTCTCACCATCAACAACTAACAGTCCTCCCACTACAGCACCATAACAGCTCCCACTTTACACCACCACTAACAGTCTCCCACTCACCACTAACAGTCTCGCCACTCCACACCAACTAACAGTTCTCCCACTACAACCACCACTAACAGTCTCCCACTACACCACCACTAACTGTTCCACTACCACCAAGCCACTAACTGTCTTCCCACTCCACCACACCACTAACAGTCTCCCTTGCTTCCCACCACGCACTAACAGTCTCCCACTCACCCAGACACCTACAGGGCTCCCACTCCACTACCACAACAGGCTCACTACATCACCACTAACAGTCTCGGGGGGGGAGGGGGTGGGGGTGGGGGGGGGGGCACTAGCACCACCACTTACAGTCGTCCACTACACACTATAACAGTCTCGCCACTCCACCGACCACTAAACAGTCTCCGCCACTCCAACACCGACTAACAGTCTCGGGCCGACTCACCAGCACTTAATAGTGCTCGCCACGTAACGACCAGCTACGTTAACAGTCTTCCCACTACACCGGACCACTAACAGTCTGTCGGCACACTTGCCACCACCACTAAACAGTCTCCGCCACTACAACCACACCTACCTAACAGTCTCCGCACTAACCAAGAACTAACAGTCTCCCACTAGGAGACAACCACCACTGAACAGTCTCCAGACGTCCCGACCACTACGTGAACAGGCTCCCACTCCAGCCGACCACTAACGCAGTGCTCCCCCCACCACTACTGAACAGTCTCCCAACTACACGCACGCACTAACAAGTCTCCCCCCCACCGACCACTAACAGTCTCCCACTACAGCACCACTAACAGTCTCCCACTACAACCACCACTAACTGTCTGCGCCCACTGGACAAGCCACCACTAACTGTCCTCCCACTCCACCAGCCACTGAACAGTCTCCACTCCACCACCACTAACAGTCTCCCACTCCACCACCACTAACAGGGCTCCCACTGCCACTACCGACTAGACAGGCTCCCACTACATCACCCTAAGCAGTCTCCACTACAGGCCACCGCACTAACAGTCTCGCCACTACAGACCACTACTAACAGGTCTCCACTGCCACCACCACTAACAGTCTCCCACTACCACCACTAACATAGTTCTCGTCCACTCCACCCGACCACTAATTAGTCTCCCACCTACACCACTACTAAAGTTCTCCACTACAGGGAGAGCCGACCACTAACAGTCTCCCACTTCCACCGACCACTGGAACAGTGCTCCGCCCCACGACAACCGACCCACTCCACAGTCTCACACTACAACCACCACTAACAGTACTCCCACTACACACACACTAACAAGTCTCACAACTCCCAACACAAACTACGGTAACAAGGGCTCCCACTCCACCAACCGATCTA
>NW_019942634.1:0-1171 GCF_002910315.2 Salvelinus sp. IW2-2015
AGGTGGCGAAGGTGCTGCTAAAAAGGCAAATCCAGGAGGCAAATCCGGGGGACGCGGGGAACATAATGGACCAACCACTGTTCATAATTCCACTCATTCGCAAAGAGGCAGGCGCGATTAGAACTCAGTCAGATCAAGAACATAAGTGTTCTGAGTTTTGATCAACGCTGGGAGCAATATTTAGATGTTGACCTATAATTGATTTTCTTTATTGTGTTTAAAATATCTATTTTTATTATAAATGTATTTTTCAACCATGCAGGTTACACACCTTTCCTTCTTGTCCACGGACGAGAGCCAAGACTGCCTGCGAATGTACTGTTCGGAGGTGAGAGGYAACCTGACTGACATRTCCTCAAAGTCCCCATCACAGTGTGCCTCCTCTGTACAACCCAGACTACTGTTGGCCTTTGATGCCAACTCCCAGTTACAGCTAGCTCAGACAGAACAGAAGGAGCAATACGACATGGGAACAGTTTTCAAAACCATTTGAAGATGGTGATCTGGTTTTCATGAAAGATCTATCCAAGCTGCACTGTAAACTAGCCCCACATTGGAAGGYCCCATGCAAAATCCTTCATTGGTTTGACACAGATAGACAGCCTGGTGTCACYTATAGGGRACTGGACTTGAKATCACCTCAAACTACCCCAAAAGYTATCCATCACAATAGATTGAAACCACTCTATGGGGACAACGCAGAGCATCTCACACCTCCCGTAGGCWGCCACAAGAGTCAGCAAGYTTCTGTACCTTCCCARACGCCCCCACTCACTGCCKTCTCAGGGGRAWTACCATTCCGTTARCCACTATCTCARGGACATGYTTTGAGACAGGCAYCCCCACTGTTAGCTACTCATGTGAGAGTTCAAGCGCTCCCCCAGAGTTCCCCCAGGGCACCGGACCTTGCCCCTTCGTCCCCTGATACTCCTGCCCGTTCCCCTTTGCATCAGGCTGCAACGCTCGTGGATATTGCTCAGGACAGTCCGTGCAGAGRCACTGTTGCTGCACCTTACACGACCCGCAGGGGCCGCACTATACCGAAGTCCCYGTGGCTCATAGACTATGACTGCTTAATGACAAAAGGGGGGGGAAATGAAATAAAAAATAAAACTACCTATGGTAAAATATAAATATATCTCCCTGTCTGGTCACAAAAAAAGTGAAAGGG